>NC_051178.1:56493821-56513816 GCF_013339695.2 Rhipicephalus sanguineus
GTCATTATACATTCCCCAGGTCGCCTAGCCCGCCCCATCGTCTACAGAAAAGGAAACAAAAAAAAACTGGGGAGGGGCGAAGCATGCAGGGAAGGGTGTTTAAGCTCCACTAACGTGAAACGTGGGGAGTGCCGAAGCATGCAGTTTGTTTCGGTGTTTCCCGCAGCAAAATCTTTACTCCATACTGCTTTAATCGCCACCGGTCCACTAACGCACCATCACTTTGCAGGTATGTTTCAAGAAGTGGTGTTTCAAAGAGATGATTTTACCGTAGAGATGCACGTTTGTGTCTCTGGTTTTAGATAAGAAGCTTGAGCACCTTGGTAAAATTCGTCGGGGATTGACACCGCTGCTAGGCCAACATAATGTTTTAGGCAGTAACGACGAACCTTTGACTCATAATATTGTTACGTAAAATGACACGAGGCATGACTATTTACAAGTGTATTTGCACTGATGTGCACAGCATCGGTCAAGATGGAGGACAGCACCCACAGCAGACCGACAGGCCAGTCCTCTTTGTCGTCTTCTGTATGCAGAATGTCTGGCTCTTGATGGGTTAGCTACGTAGCAATATGTATAGTATGGACCGGTGGTGAGACGTGGGATTTACCCAATTTTTGTGGCACATACCCGTTTATCATAGGCGTGCGCAAGGTTCCCCATTAGGGGGGCGGGGGGGCGAAGGTTCATCGCAGCACCCCCCCACCTTACTAAGTCAATGTATGGGGCAGATTTTGTGCCCCCCCCCCTCTTAGGTGACTAGACGGGTCAATGTACGGGGCAGATTTTGCGCCCCCCCCTCTTAAGTGATTAGGGGGGGCGGCCGCCCCCCTGCCCCCCCTGTGCGCACGCCTATGCCGTTTATGGTGGACCGTGACGACATGACAACATGCCGACAACATGTCGAGACCCTAAGGTTCTTCGCCCCTAAAACATTGCTCATTCCTCAGTAATAATCGGTATAACACGAATGTGAAACGTGTCTTCGCAGAAGTAGTTGATTGTTTCTTGTGCATTATTAGATGAGAGCTTTTACAATGTCTAATGTTTTTTTGGCCGCTATAGCACCGGTTGACGTGGATGCACCCACGTTGACGCCTAGTGGTACATCTCCATCCCGACAACTAACGTAAATGATCATAATTAAACCTTTGTGGTAGCTGAAGTCGCAGTCACCGATAACCTGTTCCATCGATCTGCCTGCGCGAATCAGCCTTTGATAATTTGTTTGGCGGTAGTCACGCGGTATTTTTACAAGTTCGCGCGCTTTAAAGAAAGGCCGGAAAAAAATTAAGCAGGGGAGTTATCTTAACATAGACTGAAAAATTCGACGTTTCTGAACAAGCGCTACAACTTTTGTATCGAAAACTTTTACTATTTAAAGAGTTCATTAGGCAATCTGTGTTAATTTCCGAGCTTGGCGGATTGGAAAAAATATTCTGACGTGCTCTACATGGCTCAATACTGCACTAATTGGAGACGCGTAGCGCCTATGCTTAATTTTTTAATGCTTGGTGCTTTTTAGCTGAAACACCCTGTGGGCCGTAGCAACTTCGTTAAAGATTTTTTTCTTAAGGCAAAAATTGACACAGCAGTTCGACATACAACTTTCAGAGTGTCGAATCATGTGGTTGTACAACGGCACTGGGGCTATTTATGCAGTGGTTTCAGATAAGATTTACACGCGTTACTGCCACATGCATGTGCAGCGCAGGAAACCGGCGCAAGCTGTCCCTGTGCGTATCGCTGATCGGCATGCCGAGGATGCTTCTGTTGGACGAGCCCTACTCCGGTTTGGGAACCCTTTCGCGAAAGCGAATCGTCCACTACATCAGCTCGCTGCAGAAGCGCACAAAGATATCCATCGTGCTCTCCTCTCACAGGTAAGTGACTCGAGCTAATCTACACGTGGTGGGATCGAATAGAGTAGCCGATGCCTGTCACTATGATTTACCGCGAAGGTGTTTCTGGCCGGTGTTCGCCAGGGCTTCTCTGACATAATTTCCGTAGCGGAAATGATGTCAGCGAAATGTCAGAAAATTTAAGGCAGCTTCCCAGTCGGGGTGCCAAGCCTGAAGGAAGTGCGGAGCTGGGATGGCCCACTACTGACGGAGGTAAAGTGCGTAAACTTCCGCGTACTGTGCTTTATACCGGTGTCACACGGTGCACTGCTGATCGCGATTAAACCCGATCAGCATCGAACTCCTCAGTAGCGATTGGCTCCCTTCTGCAGCCTGCTTAATGGAGCCAATCACGATCAAGAATTTTCATCCGAATCAGGCATGATCGCGATCTAAAGTGACCGTGTGACACAGGTATTGGATAAACTTTACATACACCGGTGGTGAAAATTATCCTGAAATCATTCAGAGTGCATTGCCCCTCACAGTACACTGTAAAGAGGTCAGGCCGACCAATCGCGCAAATTTGCTTCTTAGTGTCACCAACGCAAAAAAAATAATTTTTTTCGGTATAAATTTATCAAGCGCGAGCATTGTTTCGCTGTAATGAATAAAAACCTCTCAACACTGTCATTTCAAGCCTGGCGGATGTGGAGTTCCTGTGCAACCGCATCGCCATTCTCGGAGGCGGCAGGCTGCAGTGTCTCGGTTCGCTGGCGCACCTGAAACATAAGTTTGGCCAGGGCTACACCATCACCGTGAAGACGTACCCGGACCGCAAGCAGGACTTCCTATATCAGCGAGACGTTGCCCGCGAAGTCAGCAAGAACTTCCAAGAAGTGGAGCTCATGCACAGCTACGAGGCAAGTTCTGTTGAAACAAGTTACAATCGCAAATCCCTCACTAATCATACGCCGCGACGGCTTAGCGGCTAAGGTGTCGCACTTGAAAGTGGCCGCGGATTCGATTGCCGCCCGCGGCAGCCGCATTAAATGGTCCTGAACTGTACTTGGGGAAAATTCTCGCCATTTTGTTGTGATCGTGGTGCCCTCGAGAAGACCATAAAATTAGCAGATCTCATCTCCCTTGACTACGCGTTCGTTAAGATCGCCCTCATTTGGCACGGGTTTCGCTAGGCATCCTCACTGAGGAAAAGAAATATATGCGTCGCAGATTTGAAACGTCTGGTAGCGTGGCATTCGAGGTTGAAAGTTGACGGCAGGAAGTTGTAATGGTACGCTTGTATATTTGTTTTTGGAGAAAAAATACCTTCTATTCGTACACACTAGAGAGACTCTTAAGAAAACAATTCTAATCCATCCGTTTGTAACATTATGGTACAAAAAATCCATACAGATTTTTCAGAAATAAAGCTTGCTGGCTGGCGAAAAATTCGGCGTTTCCTGCGCGCTCGAAAAAGCACTCATTTTCGGCTCGTATCCTATTGGTAAAATCCCAGTATAGCTTTTCAAAAACGGCGTTGATGTCCGGTGCGGTTGCACCAACCTGGAACGTCGTTGGTCCCAAGTTCGAAACAAGCCGGACAAGGATGAATTCATCAACTGAGAAGCCTTCTTCCTTAAAAACGTGCATGGGTTCTCCGATAGCTGAATGCTACAAACAAATAGATGACATTTTTTTTTCTCTTTCATAATCTCTGTCACCTTGCTAGCTTCTGCAGAGCTGATTTCCTAGAAAACAGAGCCCGCATTCATAAAAGCGGCTTACGCTAAAACTGTTCGTCAGAGAATATTTTGGCCAGTCACGATGCGGGACATACAATTAGCGAATACGGCTCACCAATAGGAGAGCGCACTAACGAAAACGTTTTTTTGTAAATTCCGCCCCGGAGCAGTTTCTCTACATCATGTGGATGAATCCTTAAGAGCATACCCATTCATGCTTGTAACCAAAATGCTTTGTTTGATTTTAATAATAGCGTGTTTGTCATGAGGCAGTGATATTTAAAGTTGTTCTATCACTAATATATCGTTGAATCTCGGAGAGCTACACTGTCTCCTTTGTGGAGTGCAGGGCCTGCTTGAGTTCCGGGTGTCCCGGATTAGCATGCTCTGGAGCGAAATGTTCACCCGCATGGCGAGGATCAAGAAGCGCTTCAAGCTGCAGGACTTCTACATCGCCGACACTTCTCTGGAGCAAATATTCCTCAGTGTGACGCGCAAGGAAGCCAGCGAGGCGGCCGCTGCAGCCATGCTACGGACGCACAACCCATCTGGGACCTCTTTGGGCATATGACCTCGTTGATGAAGTAGAGATTGGACAGCGTGTCGCAGCGCGCCTTATTTCACGGCGAACCTAACGGCGAACAGTATACGTGCACGTAGGTAACCCTCAGCCGAGGATAATAAACAATATATATTCGGCATTTCCTGTCGCACACTTTCCACGTATTCTAGCAGCACGTTACTGTGGACACGCCGCTAAAAATAAAACGACTTGTGTTTTCTGGTATTGGCCATACACGGTATTCGACCTTGCAAGCTTACAACTTCATTGAGACGCAGTCTCCTGCCCAGAAAAGGGCCCTGTATACTGTGTCAACTAACACAACTATAGGCAGCTGCGAAATGAGCTGTCGAGAATTAAAACAGGGCATCCTGCAGATATCGTACTTAAGGTTATTAAATGGCGCATACTGCGATCACGTAAGACCCGCGCACTGTAACATAATCGTTCCATTTGGATCATTGACCAATAACGGGAGAGTCGCACGCACTCGCTGGTAAGTCGTCCGTTTGGCGAAAAAAATTCAAAAACTCTTCTATCGGGAAAATGGGGGGCATGCAAAGCTTGTGGTGTGTGTACGTGACCTATTACTTTCCCGTCCTTTGTTCGTTCCTTCTTTCTTTCTTTGCGTAGGCGTGTTGCCAACAGCGCCTAAGCAGTTGGCACTGCATCCTTATGGCTCGCGCGCTGGCGCCGGAACGTGAGGATCACGCATTCATGTCCAGGCAACAATGAAATGTGGCAACGTGAAATTCAAGTGACCTCGATGAGATTAAAGCAGGATCAGAAACGCCTGGTGGCGTACAAGCCCACGATTGGGAGCATCAATAACGGAAGGAATGAAGGGGAAAAAAGGCAGAAGGCAGGGGAGTTAATCAGACATGTCCGCTTGGCTGCCTTACGCTAGGGGGAAAGGGAAAGGGGAGTAGAAAGATGAGAGAGAAGGAGAGAGGAAAGAAAGAAAATTGGAAAACGGCGCATACGAAATACGCATGCGGATGTCGCACCTTCAAAAGTAGCTTCGAGGGTCGCCGGCGCCGGTTTTTTTTAGGGGCGAAGCTCCTTAAGGCGGCACCCGTTCGTCCCTCGTCGTGCTCGTAGTAGTGAGTAACAAGTCTTAACCTTTGACCTCCAAGGTGGTGCCGGTGGGAGATTTCTCCTGTGCGTTGTTGAACAATAAAAAATTCGCAGCGTGCGCGTTAACTAAAAGCCGAATTCTTCTGTCTCTGTAGAAGTGTAAGTGTTAGCTAAAAGCCGACTTCTTCTGTCTCTCATTCCCATTAGCAGCCATTGTTTACCTCCAAGGTAGTGCCTGGTGAGATTTCTCCTGTGCGTGATTAAACAATAAAAATTTTGTTCAAAACGCCGTTGATTGATGAAATAAACCAACGAAAGACGCCAGATGTTTTGTAAAAACAAAACGAAAGAACGCCAGATGTTTCTAAAGCAAAACGAAAAAGACGCCAGCTGCTTAACGAAAGACGCAAGGTGTTTTCTAAAGCAATGGTTTTCTAAACAATGAAAATTCACAGCGTACATGTAAAATTAAAGTGAGCTGCAAGTCGTCATAACTCATCGAACCTTTAGTATAAACGCGCCCGATCTCACGTCGGTGATGATGTACTGGGCAGAATTCACGGAAGATTCACGGTTTACCGATGAACCTCCGCAGCTTCGCCCACTCATCATCATTCACTCCGTGGATATGCTGTGATTTTTTTTTTTTTTGCGCACGACAATGCCGCCACACAGTGAGCTCACGTGACCGGACGTCCGACTCCCATAGCCTGCCAGACTGCGGGGTTGCCAGGTACGGCTAGTTCGCGCAAATTTGGCTATTTTTTAGGCCGGTGGCGCCAGAAAAAAAACCTGCTTTTGGCCGAAACTTCCCCGTGCTTGGTGAGGAATTCATTTAAGACATTTGAATGACACCATTTTAGGCATCTTCTTTTTTTTGCAGTCGTTTGGTTAAATGATGAAATGGGAACTTAATTTCTTTTTTGCAGTACTTTTTATTGCTTTGGTTACTGGTAAAATTACTTGGACAGTCAGCACATTTGCTGCATTACAACTAGATCGAGCATAGTGGCTTTTCAGGATGACAAATTAGGTGTGCCCTCGTGCAGTTGGCTCCATTGACAGGTGCTTTAGCCAGTAACTTCACACTTACACCATCTCCCACTAAAGCGAACCATGTGGGGATGCGAAGTAACGCATGGGTCGACTTAAAGTTCCGTTCATCACGGGAACCTTGCCCGGTGTTAACGCGTCCTTGCGAATGGTGCACACCTTGAATTCACTGTAGTTGCTGTTATTCGTCCAGAACTCTTGTTGGAGCACGACACGCGGGTTCATCGCGCGTCTGTAGAATCTCGTTCCCCGACGCCATCACGTGATTGCTGAGAGAGTGTAAGGGGGAGAGGCCACAGCGTCTTACCCAGCCCCTTACACAGGCCCGAACGCGCTAGCGCATGCCAGCACACATGGTTTTGTCTGCGTTACGCCAAGCTAAAACAGCATACGGCAGCCCGGGCCCCTAAAGTGCTCTGCACGTATCATAAGCAAGGTGGTCGAAGAACAAGAGGAAGAAGACTTCTCCTTGGCGCCAGCACGAGCTCAGATGGCTATAGGCACCCTGCAATGCAGTTTCCGAGATACGATGGTAGCGCCAGAAAACACAGCCTAGCGAGTGGACGCAGCAAAATCGAGTGTCTATCCTCCGCATCCTCTATGTTCAGAAACGCTCCTTGACTTGAACGTGACTTGCCATCGCCTCAATGCAGTGAGTTTGAAACGCGTTTGTAGCGTTTCTGCTGCCTTGCACAGCCTGAAAAGAGCGCGTTCTAAACGCGTTTGTGCTGCATTGAAGGCGGTGGCAACATCCCTGAGGTGATTACGAACGCACGTAGGAAGCGTTCGTTGAAAGAGGCGCCCAGAAGGGAGACACTTGAGCGCGTCGATGTGTCCAGCGAGCGTTTCATTTTCTTGGTATCCCTGGCGGCTGGTGCCCTCAACACTCAGGCGTTCGATAAGAGCTCCATCGCGCCCTCTGGTCAGTGACGGGTGCCTATGCTAGGTGGGATGGTCGCCAATGGAACTACGGACACAGCCCAGCGCAAGAGCTGCTTGCAATCTAAAAAATCACAGCATATCCACGGAGTGAATGATGATGAGTGGGCGAAGCTGCGGAGGTTCATCGGTAAACCGTGAATCTTCCGTGAATTCTGCCCAGTACATCATCACCGACGTGAGATCGGGCGCGTTTATACTAAAGGTTCGATGAGTTATGACGACTTGCAACTCACTTTAATTTTACATGTACGCTGTGAATTTTCATTGTTTAGAAAACCATTGCTTTAGAAAACATCTGGCGTCTTTCGTTAAGCAGGTGGCGTCTTTTCGTTCTGCTTTAGAAACATCTGGCGTTCTTTCGTTTTGCTTTTACAAAACATCTGGCGTCTTTCGTTGGTTTATTTCATCAATCAACGGCGTTTTGAACAAAATTTTTATTGTTTAATCACGCACAGGAGAAATCTCACCAGGCACTATCTTGGAGGTAAACAATGGCTGCTAATGGGAATGAGAGACAGAAGAAGTCGGCTTTTAGCTAACACTTACACTTCTACTAACGTTTCCTACTGGAACATGCCAATGGCTGCTAATGGGGAATGAGAGACAGAAGAATTCGGCTTTTAGTTAACGCGCACGCTGCGAATTTTTTATTGTTCAATAACGCACAGGAAAAATCTCCCACCGGCACCACCTTGGAGGTCAAAGCGTAAGACTGGTTACGCACTACGACTACTACGACTACGAGGGACGAATGGGTGCCGCCTTAAGGAGCTTCGCCCCTAAAAAGGCTAGAAGCTTATATGTGTAATCAAAATCACAGCATATCCACCGAGTGAATGATGATGAGTGGGCGGAGCTGCGGAGGTTCATCGGTAAACCGTGAATCTTCCGTGAATTCTGCCCAGTACATCATCACCGACGTGAGATCGGGCGCGTTTATACTAAAGGTTCGATGAGTTATGACGACTTGCAGCTCACTTTAATTTTACATGTACGCCGTGAATTTTCATTGTTTAGAAAACCATTGCTTTAGAAAACATCTGGCGTCTTTCGTTAAGCAGCTGGCGTCTTTTCGTTTTGCTTTAGAAACATCTGGCGTTCTTTCGTTTTGCTTTTAGAAAACATCTGGCGTCTTTCGTTGGTTTATTTCATCAATCAACGGAGTTTTGAACAAAATTTTTATTGTTTAATCACGCACAGGAGAAATCTCACCAGGCACTACCTTGGAGGTTAACAATGGCTGCTAATGGGAATGAGAGACAGAAGAAGTCGGCTTTTAGCTAACACTTACACTTCCACTTCTACTAAAGTTTCCTACTGGAACATGCCAATGGCTGCTAATGGGGAATGAGAGACAGAAGAATTCGGCTTTTAGTTAACGCGCACGCTGCAAATTTTTTATTGTTCAACAACGCACAGGATAAATCTCCCACCGGCACCACCTTGGAGGTCAACATCTGCTACTAGCATTAAGACTGGTTACGCACTACGACGGGGACGAACGGGTGCCGCTTTAAGAATCTTCGCCCCTAAAACGCCTAGGCTACTTTTTTTTCACTGTTAAGGAGTGTTTCCAGCTCTCAAAATTGAATTAGGCGCTTATATTACACAAAAGAAAAGGCTATGCCTTGGGGAACACTGTTGCATCAGGCCTCGTTTTCCAGACCACCTATTCAATTTCAATTCAATTCAATTTTATTCTCCAGTATATACATGCTGGATGGTTGCGTTGGGTTAAATGCTACATAAGTAGCTTGACGGGACCCAACGACCAGACTATACAGGTCAGTAACAACAAGCAGTCCGGTGCAATGGCGAGCAAATCAACAAGCAAAACAGAATACCATATCGTACAAAATGAATACATATACAGCGGTTTACATGTATTTCCAGCACGAGAAATGCAGGAAGAAAAAAGGGAAAATAAATACATGTGCATAAAAGAAAATACTGGCATACATACAATAAAATACTGCTATAGCATGAGTAATGAACAGAAATAAGAATAACACAGAACAGTAACACCGAACTACTGTAGCAATACTAGCTATTTGGAACAAAATAAAACAAAAACACTGGCCATATAACACAGCAAGAAATTCATGGAAGCAGAATGACTATGTTAGAAGAAACGACATAGGTTACACACAATGCAATTACACAGAATGTCACAGTATGTGACATTACAAGTGTGCGAAATATAAACGCAAGTCTTTTTTACTGAAAATCTGAATATCTTCATATTTATTTAAAGTGGATGGTAGGTTATATGCCACTGATTGATGTTTGTAGTGCGTCCTGAAATATGGAACTGACCATGTCTCAGGGTTCCTTGTGTTCGCATTAATTCTGCGACGCTCTAAAGATGCCAACTGTTTTATGTAATTCTTGAGGGATTCAGAAGCATATCGCGCAGTATGTAATAAACGAAAAGTATAAAGGTTGTCAATTCTAATAACATTGTACTTAGGAAACTCTTCTCTGGTGCTATAATAATGGTCTATGTTGCCAATATAGCGAATAATCTTCTTCTGTAGCATCAGAACCCTACGTATGTTAGTTATAGTGGTTGTACTCCACACTAAGGCGCAATAATTTAAGTGGGCATGAAATAAAGCATTGTAAATCTGTACTTTGGCCTTTGTAGGCAGCAAACTACGACATCGTGATAGGACACCTGTCACAGAGGAGAGCTTTTCACATAGGTAATTTACATGCATGTGCCAAGCGAGCTGTGAAGAAACGTGCACGCCAAGAATTTTATGGCTGTCGACTATTTCGATTTTTTTACCTTCAAAAGCAATAGTATTATTTAATTGAAACAATTTGTTCTTGGAGCGAAAAATAATTACCTTAGTTTTCTTCGCGTTGATCCTAAGTTGATTTAGCTGAGACCAGGTAGATAACTTTCTCAGCAGTTCATTACAATCCGTTGTCAAGTTGTGCACGTCGTTCCCGGATAATATGACAGTGCTGTCATCAGCGTATATGATAAATTCAGCATTAGTATCAATGTTCACGATGTCACTATTGTAAATGTTAAATAAAAGCGGCAATAAAACGCTTCCTTGAGGCACACCAAATTCGTAACAGGAAGTGAAGAACAATTCAAAGTGCGCCGCATCCTGATCGCTCTGCACTCGTCGACATTAGAAATCGAATATCAGACGAACTGCTTCTGTGATTTCTTAGAACTTGGTACTAACGGGGGCTCAGAAACATTAACTGCTCCAAGTTCGTTACATGGAAGAAGCGTTGGCGAAAAGAACTGCAGTATATGCTTCAATGTCATTATCCCAGCAACTCTGATCTTAAGCACAGCCATGCCGTACTCATTTTTATTTTCGTCACAAGGCGGTTGCTTCGATTTCTCTTAAAGGGGTCCTGCAACACCTTTCCAAGTAATCATCGAATGACATCATTCAAGGAGTCTATTGCCTCACGAATCGATTGCCGCAATTTTTAAGCGCTTTCTCTCTACTTTGGTACCAGCGAGCACGCCTTCGCCATCTTAGAGCAACCGGTCACTGTCCCGGTCGCCCTCCGGTCTTACAGAGGTGGATACAAGGACAATTTCACCGATCCTTATTAGAGTGCATGCATGAATTCAACTTATTCGTCGACGTGTGACGCGCCTCAAGTAATGTCATGTACAAATGTATGCCAAAAGGCAGTCTTTCGAATAAAAAAAAAATCACAGCATATCCACGGAGTGAATGATGATGAGTGGGCGAAGCTGCGGAGGTTCATCGGTAAACCGTGAATCTTCCGTGAATTCTGCCCAGTACATCATCACCGACGTGAGATCGGGCGCGTTTATACTAAAGGTTCGATGAGTTATGACGACTTGCAGCTCACTTTAATTTTACATGTACGCTGTGAATTTTCATTGTTTAGAAAACCATTGCTTTAGAAAACATCTGGCGTCTTTCGTTAAGCAGCTGGCGTCTTTTCGTTTTGCTTTAGAAACATCTGGCGTTCTTTCGTTTTGCTTTTAGAAAACATCTGGCGTCTTTCGTTGGTTTATTTCATCAATCAACGGCGTTTTGAACAAAATTTTTATTGTTTAATGACGCACAGGAGAAATCTCACCAGGCACTACCTTGGAGGTAAACAATGGCTGCTAATGGGAATGAGAGACAGAAGAAGTCGGCTTTTAGCTAACACTTACACTTCTACTTCTACTAACGTTTCCTACTGGAACATGCCAATGGCTGCTAATGGGGAATGAGAGACAGAAGAATTCGGCTTTTAGTTAACGCGCACGCTGCGAATTTTTTATTGTTCAACAACGCACAGGAAAAATCTCCCACCGGCACCACCTTGGAGGTCAAAGCGTAAGAATGGTTACGCACTACGACTACGAGGGACGAACGGGTGACGCCTTAAGGAGCTTCGCCCCTAAAATAAAAAAGAGAAAGCTACGTAAGGGGAGAGGAAATGACAAGGGAGAAAGAAGCAGCGTCCTTTCGCCAATAACGTCCCTTCGCCATCTTGAGCACTTTTTCTTTTTTTCTTCTTCGAACGGGCGACTTACTTTCAGTGTGAACGCGAGAGAGAAAGAGAATAAAGTAGAGCTGTGCGAATAGCAAAATTTTGGGTGCGAAGCGAATTCGAATATTGAAGTGTGAGTGCGAATCGAATCGAATATTTTCGAATATTTCTCGAATATTTCTAGAATATTTTTCGAATACTTCGAAGCGAAATTGCAGAAAAAAAAGTTGAAAAGCATATTCTTATGAGATAGCAACATGAAACTGTTTCTTTTCGCTAGGTTGAAGCGCAATATTGAGGCCGAATTGCATTTATGTACATGATTAGGTGCAACCAAAGTGTTGCCGACAACACTTTACACGTGATAGGCAAAGATGCCATTTCCTCAGCCTCTCCTCCTCTTTCAACTTCTGTGGAAGCCCAACTGACGTGGCGGACAAGGGTGTGCTCCCTTCAAGTCCGGAGTTCCAAATCTGCATCGTAGATGTTGATATATTAGAACATCTGAAATTTTGGATGCTAAAAAGCTTCGGCTTCCGATTTTTCAGGCTTCCTGCCCAAATTTCAGGTCCAAAACAGCATTAATTGAGCCCCCACCTCTGGCACATCTTTCATCTCCATGTTGGAAGCAGCGTTTTCTTGAGTTAATACATTTGCGACGGTAGCGGAGCTTGAAAGGTAGCTTTGCCGCATTACGGGGGTGTGATGAGGTGAAGCATATTGAAAATCTAGGGACCACTTCCAATCGGACGTTGACTGTGTCTTGGCAAAGTTGGACCGTAACGGAGCTTGAAAGGCAGCTTTGCCCCAATACCGGGGCGTGATGAGGTGAGGCATATTAAAAATCTGAAGGGGTCACTTTCAATCGGACGTTAACTGTGTCTTGGCAAAGTTCGGCCCTAACGGAGCTAGAAAGGCAGCTCTGCCGCAATACCGGGGTGTGGTGAGGTGAAGCATAATAAAAATCTGAAGGGGTCACTTTCAATCGGACGTTAACTGCATTTATTTTTGGGAAGTTCGAATATTTCGAATAGTAAAATTCCAGTGCGAATCGAATCGAATAGCAAACAGTATTCGAAAAATATTCGAAATTTCGAATATTCGCACACCCCTAGAATAAAGCCTTTACTTGATGTTCTGTGAGAAGATCGGAGTGAGTGGGATCCTTAATCCGGGGTCCCGTTGGCGCGGGCCGCTGTCCTAGCAAGCGCGCGGGCACGTCGCGCCATCCCGCGGCGGCCGCACAAAACATGCAGCACACGATGCTGAAATCGGCCAATGAACATGGACTTTGCCTTCATGGCGCCATTATTTTGGTTTATTGCATCATTTGTCGAGAGAAGAGGCAGCGATTTCTAGCTGACTTTGAGCATTAATTGCGAATTCCAGGCCACGTACTGTGCTGAAATGTTTGGCTCACATGTTATTACAATATCTGGGGTCTCACGACCAAAACCACGATATGATTATGAGAGACGCCGTAGTGGAGGGCTCCGGAAATTTCGACCACCTGGGGTTCTTTAACGTGCACCTAAATCTAAGCACACGGGCCTCAAACATTTTCGCCTCTATCGAAAATGCAGCCGCCGCGCTCGGCTCGCATGTTCTCAGGGGCCTCTACTACCAATCGGCAGCGTTTTCTGACCATGCTGCAGAAGTCTTGCAGGGCTCCATTAAGAAAAGTCACACAAGGCGCGGGAATAGTGTTACTAGAGTGTATTTTTTACAAGAGTGTTCGTAACGTTTCGTTGCTTCCGTGCGTGCGCTACTTCAGAAATATGACGCATGCGCAGTGCTGCTCATTTTTCCAACAGCGCAATAAACTTCGTTATCTGCATCAAATCATTGATAAATCAGCAATTTATGCTATAATCTCAGTAATACTGATTTTGAAGGATTCATGCAGCAAGTATTTATATTTTCGCCAAAAAGGCTTTTGCATCCAGCGATATAAAAAAAAATCACACCATCTCCCGCTAAAGGGGACCATGAGGCGATGCGAAGCAGTGATTCGGCATGTAGAGACCGCGTTTCAGAGGGGGAGTGGCTAGGGGGGAAGGTGAAGGGCAGAGGAGAGAGGGGAGGGAAGGGAAAGGGGGGTAGAGGGATGTGGATAGCAGGAGGGGAGAGGGAGCAGAGAGGGGGAGGGGGAGAGGGAAGGGAGAGGGGAAGGAAAGGGGAGGGCAGAGGGGAGGTGGAGAGGAGTAGGGGATGGGGAGAAGGGAAGTGGAGAGGGGAAGGGGAGGGGGAGAGGGGAAGGGGAGAGGGTCTGCACACGCGCAGTAAGGATGGTCACGCCGCACATCACCACCACCGGATTGAACTCCGCTATAAGATGCTTCACATCTAAAACTGTCGCGGTCCCTTGTGCCGTCGCCTAAGACGACTCGAAGGTGAAAGCCAACTTCTATTTCTTCAGTCGATGTATTGATCCTCCCTCGCCCCCTTCCGAAAACTTTCTACACCCAACATGGTTTTGCACTGCCTCCAGGATCGGAGGCATTGCAAGCTTTCTGCACCTCGCCTGGTTTTGCACTCCCTCCGTATTCGGTGGGCCGATCACGGAGGCAGTGTAACGCGACGATGTCATGTGATGACGTCATCATATGACATCACTTTGACGTCCTGACGACGTTTTATGACATCATAATGACGTCACAAATATCGGCGATTTGTGGCGCCATGCTTGTGTCATATGGTGAAGTCATCCCGCGATGATGAATTTTTGCATCACCCGTGCTGACGCCGCCGACGGTCGATTTTCGCGTTCGATTAGGCATCTAAGGCTCTCACCTTTAAGAACGTCGTCACCGCTTTCCCACACGCGTGACTACTTTTGGCTGCATTTACTGACGGCCACTTGCTCAGGTTGCTTACTTTTTGGCTAGTTTTCCAATTTTTTGCTAGTTTTGGTCTTTGCAACATGGCAACCCTGCCCGACTGCTATATGTGAATAGTAGTCGACAATTGGGCGAGTTGGTAAAGGTTGAATATCTCGATGGGATACCTGCTAAGGACGAGTACACAAAACATGAGGAAATCCTTCCTGATCCTTCCTGGCGTGTGTGATCATCTTTTGCGCTACCTCTTCGAGCTGTATACATATGTCAAGACGCCTTAGCAGACTCTACACACGTGAACCAACTTAGCATGCCACTGGGCGGCTGGCGGCGTGTATTCGCCCACAGTATACAACTGAGTAAAAATGAGAGTACACGTCGAACTAATACCCGTGTCACAGGGGCGCGCAAAAAGTCTTTTACGTAAGCGGTCTTTTACTATGTCGGAAGTCTTTTTATGAAGAGGCGTTCTCTCGCAGTCACACGGCACCGACGATCTCTTTTTAGAGGTGCCTTCCGAATGCGCTACCGAAAGAGTGGCGCTCACTTTCAAAACAAAACCAGCGAAAAGAAAATTATGTATCTCGACAGAAGATGTCGAAATTTGTTGTATGGCACGTTTGTTGACATAAATTTAACAACTCCAGTTGAAAAAAAAAAGGTTCACGCAGTACCTCCCAAGACCACGATATGATTATGAGAGACGCCGTAGTGGAGGGCTCCGGGAATTTCGACCATCTGGTGTTCTTTAACGTACACCTAAATCTAAGTACACGGGCCTCTACCATTTCGCCTCCATGGAAATGCGACCACCGCGGCCGGGATCGAACCCGCGACCTTCGAGTCAGCAGCCGAGCACCGTAACCGCTATACCACCGCGGCGGACACGCAGTAGCATCTTAAGAAGCGTTTGCGCAACTGGCGGCCTTTATATATTATTGTGTCAACAGTGGGCGTCTGTTTTCCTTGTTAGCGCTCTTGTCTGCCTCGCCATGGATGATCATACGGAGGAAAAAGTGACAATTGCAAGTGTTGTAGCGTACCATCTCTCTCTGGAAAACGAGGCAGACGCGGCGAGCAGACGCGACGACGGGCTGATTGCACACCGGCGTTCGCCTTTCCGCGCTCACTCGCGTCCATGCGCGCGTCTATGCGGGCGGCCATAACCCCAACCCGTTCGCCCTGTTTACGAGAGTACACAAAAATACAGTTTAAATGGTTTTCTTACGCTGCTTAGGACAAATGAAATTTATTTTTATGGTGAGCCCACGTGACACCGTAATAAAGAGTTGTGGGTTTTTTTCACCACTTCATAAATGCTGGCGCCCACTGGTTTCGGGGCTACTCCTTTACCGCCGTGAAAGAGTTCGTCGAACGCCATTTCCAGAAAAGACCGTTTCTGAAAAGGAGATCGCTCTCTGTCGTGTGATAGCGCGCGGAACTCTTTTTCGGAAAAAGTCTTCTTGCTTAAAAGACATTTTAGTGTCCGTGTGACACGGGTATTACGCTTTCTAATGCCCTGTAGGGTGCTCATTAACGTCAGTTATTTTCCGTTGACGTCATTTCCTGACATTTTGTATCGTCGTGCGCAACAGTCTCCCCTAGCACCAACGGAGGTCCACATCCAGGCCCGTAACCAGGGGGGGGGCCTGGCCCCTTGCCCCCCCCCCCCCCCCCCCCCGAAATTTTGGTATAGTAGGTGTTCTTACCGAAAATAAATAATGAAAATAGGTGTTTTTCTCAAATGGCCAATGTTTTCCGCAAGTACCCCCCCTCCCTCCGCGAAAAAAATTCCTGGCTACGGGCCTTTCCACACCACACATCATATCACAAAATGTCACCACGATGGCCGTGACCTGCCACACGACTCCGAGGACGCTGTTTCTCCACCCGGCGAAAGGCGCCTATCGTGGTGCGTCGCGCCAAAATGTCGCCTCCTCGTAATCTTAGAATATCATATTTGTACGTTCCCCGCGAGCCTAATCAGTCTATACTAATTATTCGCCCTTTGAATGGATCTACCTTTTCTTAAACCAGGCGGCGTAGTATCAATCACTAATTCATTTATTCTTAAAATAATTCATTCGTGTTAACTTCCACAACCCCGTCACCCCCGAGCTGTGGGGTGGGGGTGCTTGAATCAATAAGTTTAGATTTATCGTGAAATATGGTCATTCACATTGGCTGTGAAGGTCGAAGGGCGGTGGTAAGAGCGATCTTGAGGTAAAGGTCGTTCACTTCTATGGCTGCCCTAAGAAGTAAAGATGTAGCGATGGTTTTAGTGCGCGGACGAGGACGAGCAACCTGTAGACAGTCTCATGGTCCCTTATGCATTTGTCTAAGACGACTGGAAGGCGACAGTCATAGTCTTTTTCATCTCATTCGATTATATTGATCGCGCCCGAAAACTTTCCGCTCCCAACGTGGTTCTGCACTGCCTCCGACGTCGGAGGAATCGGAAGCTTTCTACACCCAGAGTGGTTTCGCAGCGCTTCCGTGATTGGCCCACCTGTGCCCAAACAACAATGACGTGGTGACGTCATGTGACGTCACAATGACGTCAAGTATTTTGGTTACCTGTGAAGTCATCATGACGTCGCCACATGATTTTTTGCATCACTCGCGTTGACGCCGCCGACGCCGACGGCGTGGAGGAAGGAATACTAAGGAGAGGCCCTGACGTCACATTCGTGAAGCCTCCACATCACAAACATTCGCATCGCCTCCTAGCGAAAGAGCAGCTAAACATTTGGCGATTTCCGTCGCGTCATTTGCAAGCGCATGCGCGCATCGAGCGATTCGCGAAACTTTTGCAGTCTTTTTTTTTCGCCGTGCAAGCAGCGCAGGCGATTCACGCATGCTGCTTCTTCTGTGTGTTTCTTTAGGAAAGCTACTCAATGCCCAGCCGTTGGTCACTGCGGAAATAACGGGTGTCACTTTTCCTGTGTACGTACGTTCTGTTCATTGCTCATCACTTATGCATAGTATTTGCATGCGAAGATATCCAACGTGCGCTCTGTCGGTTCTTGTTCATTGTGTCAACTCAGAACACAGGTGAACTTTTCTTTTTGGCGTCTGAGACGCTGTACATAACATGCGCCGAATGTATCGTGTCGTGTTCTGTGTCGTTCATCCGGAAAGGCAGTAAACTTTTGTTGCTATCGGACTGTGGTGGTGTGTGTATTGTGCGGTGTGCGCGCGCGCTGCGTGTTAGTAGTTGTGTGCGCGTTGTAATTACAAACTTTACGTTCACAATCGCGTGTACAATACAGCGGTGTCCCTTTTATACGTAACTTCAAGTACCAGGTTGGCGTTGCGCCGTATAGCTACTCCATATATATACGAGCAAAGAACAGCTGATCGGCCAGTAGGTCGGGAGATCGTGCTACGAGCAAAAAAAAGGCCTAACGCCTAGCATTCTGCTCAACAACTATGCTTAACGTCCTGATTGCATGACATAAAGAACGCGTAAGTCACTGCCAGGTGAATTCGAATACGATGACGCAGGAACTGAATGCTTCGATTGCGGCCTGTACCAGTACTCACTGGACTGCAGTTTCACAATAACGCTTCTCGAAGGATTTCAGCACGCAGCGTTCGGGCATGCCACGCACGGACAGCCTGGTAAATGTGTGCTTACATTTCACTGCATGCAAACCGCACAATACGCGCTTAATTTACGCCGTCACTAGAAATCTGCGGAGAAGCGAACCAGCGCCGAGAGCACGCCGCGGGGCGTCTGCTGTTTTGTTCGCTCCATACCGGTTTGTTTGCCCCATAAATTTGACGTCACTTCCGCCGCACTTTTCGCAATGCATTGGGATACGATAAAGCCTCTGCTCAGTTTTCCTTCCTCCATGGCCGATGGTCACTTTTCGCGTTTGATGCGGCGTCTAAGGCTTTCACATTATTGTATGGCCAGAGAGATCACATATGTAAGCGGCCGAGGCGCTGTTTCCAACAGCGGGTTAGGGCCACAGTGCAGCCACAGCATCAAGCGAGGACATGGCATCCATGGAGGAATAATGCCATGATAGCATCAGAAGTAGAAGAGGAACAACGGCGGGAAACATCTTTACGTGCTATTGGAATGAATTTATCTGTGCCTGTGATTTTGTCTCTTGGAGCCTCTATTCCTCGGTTCTCCAATGCAAAGGTTTGCGTGACCGTGAGGGATTATCTCAATGAAACCAATCGGTTAACTAGATAATCCGTATTATTATCCTTCTGGGTCGACACATGTATACATTTTAAAAATTAGGGCATTAATTTATTTCATTTTATTATTACTATTTTTTTCATATTTGATCAAGCGCCAAAATCTCCTATCAAATCTGTAGTGTTTCTATTCTTTAACCTCCCTTCTAAAGTATTATAACATTTCATAAAACCACTCAATTCTAGGCCAATCCCCCACAGTGGGTGTGAGCCACAGTTGAAGGTGAACAAGAACAAGAACAAACGGGGACGATTGCTTGTTGACTGCAGCGGCGACGCCAAGCCCTCGAGGGCCTCGGGGCCGTCAAACTCACCGATGGCGTCCACGTGGAAGCGTTCCGTGAGCGAGTCCAGCATCACCTCTCTCGGCAAAGTTCCTACGTCGCTGCTCTGGTGCCAGCTGTTTAGACCTCGAATCAGCCGCTGCGGATGCGTCCTACTAGTGCTCTGCGCGACGTGCTTCGTCGCCGCCGTCAGCATACACAAGGCCTCCTCGATGGTCGCTGGTCTTTTCTCCAGTGAGCGCCAACCTTTATTTCATGAATCAGTGCTGAGGGTGTTTCTGCGAAGGCAAGGTGCACTTGCATGTGGATACTCTTCTCGTTGATTTCGCTGCACCTTTTGGACCAGCTCTGCAGAGTGCAGTGCACCGGGCCGCACGACTTCGGGTCGTGCAAATGTAGTGCCATGCCTGCTTGCCTCGCGACCCCTCGCGGATCGAAGACTAACGTGCAGCAACGATCGAGCTTTGCCGTCCGCTGAGGGCAATTGTATTTTCGGCAAATGCGCTGGTAGCATAAAGGAGGGTGTTCGGTTTTCAATATCGCAAAACCAATATCGAAAATGTGGCCAAGCGAAACTAGGCGTGTGCGCGCCTTATCCACTTCGTGATCTTCCTTCCTTCCCTTTTTATCTCTTTCTTTCTTTCCTTCTTTCTTTCTTTCCTTCTTTCTTTCTTTCCTTCTTTCTTTCTTTCTATCTATCTATCCCCGGCGAAAGCGAAATGGCTCTGATTGGTTGTGGGCGTGGCGTGACGGCACGTCTGCGCAGTTGGCATCGTGCCTTTTGACTCACGTTCCATCACGGCGCCTGAACGCGAGGTCATGCGTTGATATGCAGGCCACAATGAAATGTGGCAAGTGAAGTCACAAGTGATCTCGCTAAATATCAGATTGTCATATAAGAAAGGGCTGATCGCCGACAAGCCCACGATCGAGAGC
>NC_051178.1:56513916-56550324 GCF_013339695.2 Rhipicephalus sanguineus
CCATAAGCGCATGAGCCACTTCCTCGGGGCTCAGTAATTACAATGATTTATAGCGTAGTGGGTTCCTCGCAAGTGAACTTGTAGTGGTTGCCAAGGAAGCCCATAAGCGCATGATCCATTCCTCGGGGTCCAGTAGTAAATTCTTCGCCCCCCCCCGTCTCTCTCCCACGTCAAAGTATGGTATACAGCATGACGGGAGAAGGAAATAGCGACCGGGCGTCACCCAATGCAAATTACATAACTGGTGGGCCGTTTAAAGCTTCCAACCGATTACAAAGGGCTCAGCCATAATTCTTCATCGTCATCAGTCGTCGCGTCAACAAAGTGTACATAAAGCCTTACAGACGTGTAGCTGGTGCCTCACTTCTCCGCAGATGACGGATAATGGCTTAGTAGGTGCTTCCCAACTTCACAAAAATTGTGATTTATGGCGTAGTGGGTACCTTTCTAGTGTACTTGTATTGTCGCCCCAAGATAGCTTACAACGGGCTCTAGAAACGCCGCTCTTACAGCTTTCGCTGGACTGTGCTGCGGTTTCAGCGCAGGCCTGGCGTTTTTTATACGTTCTTCACTTCTATATATTAACCCAACTTACGCATCTTGGGACGACCACATTGTAAATGGAGAAGTGGCGTATATATTGGTTCCTCCATCGCTCCCTGTTTGGGCGACTTATTCCTGGCTAACACCCCTCCACTATCGTTTCATCGGGGCGGACGTCGTTTGCGTCTTCAGATTATAGACAATTTCCTCACTATTTACGCAATCTGTCGAACAACTTCGATATGGTAGCAAAACTGCGATTCGGCCTAGTTGGAACAAGTTCATTTTGAAATACTTGCGCAGGCACACAAGGACAAAGAAGAGAGACACACACAGGCGCAATCTAACAACTGGTTTATTTTTTGAAAAACGTTCACTTAACACCCCTCGGAACTGCGCACTCTGACTCAAATTGATTTGAAATGCGCACATCGCGCTCTTATCACATGCTTATTGAACAGCAGACAAGAGTGAAAATTCCTTATCTAGCAAGGCAACAGATGGGTGACTAACACATTTTCTTTCAGCCTGTCAATATGAAAGGCCTCCATTATTTCTCTTGAAGTTCTGTTCCGATGTCTGTACTCTAAAGTAGTGTTTTCAAAACAAGGCGAACATGAGCACTCATTGCAATGCATTGCTAAATGTGTACTTGGGCGACCTTTCAGGCTCGACATATGCTCCCTTAGCCTCGTATTAATGCATCTGCCAGTCTGCCCCACATATACATGTCCGCACGTCAGAGGTATATTGTACACCACATTATTTGCACATTCAACAAACTGGAGCTTGTGTTTGATGCCACAACCCCATTGTGAACTGCTCAGTCCGTCACGTTTTTGGTTAACCAACGCGCATACTCCTCCGATTTTTCTTTGGCCGAAAACACCACCTTCACATCATAACTTCCAGCTACCTTTTTGAGTCTATGTGATAGCCCATGTACATAAGGGATTGCTACCACCTTAGAGCTAGAATTAGTCTGCCCACCCGTTTCCAAAACCGGTCCCGTTCCTGTTTTAGCTTCTTCAATAGCCTGATACTTACAGCCAACATCACTGAAAACGGGTACCCTGCATCCAGAAGCCGTGCAACTTGTTCCTGAAACGAACTATGAGCAGTGTGTACACAAGATTTTAACAAAGCAGACCGAAAACAATTCGTGACAATGCCATTCTTGACCAGCCGTGAATGATTTGAAGCAAAATTCATGAGCGGTTTCCCAGCCCTAGGCGAAAAGGCCCAACACACGTGATCTGCCAAAAACTCTAGCTTCAGATCTAAAAACTGTAGTTTCTTTCCAACCGGTACTTCAGAAGTAAATGCTAGTCCCTTTCCTAGCGAATTAAATGCGTTTAATACCGTTTTTCTAAAGTCCTCCTTGTTCACATCGCACCCCAAAACTAAGTAGTCATCCACATACCTGTATATTTTGTAGACTACATCTTGTAGGCACACTGCCAAGTCACGATCTACGCTGCCCAAAAATATGTCACTGAGAACCGGGGCTACCTTTGACCCTATGCAAACCCCCTTTGCCTGGACGAACGTTTTCTCCCCGAATCCCACGTGAGTGTTCTCTAAATAAAAGTGCAGTAGCTCTAGAAAAGACCCGACAGGCATCCCGCACATGTTACGAAACATCACTTCATCGTTATTTTCCGTTATGCACTCATGGACACACTGCATTAAAGGCACGTGCGGCAAAGCGAGAGTAATATAAGTCTTGAGCATCTATGCTGATACCCCAGCTATTTCTTGTGCTATCTGTTTCAGAAAGTTTGTAAGGCCTCAGAATTAGCCAGCAAAAAAGGATCATTCACTTTCACGATTTCAACATTTTTTGCAGATACCCAGCAACGAGGCAATGCCACGCCCCTTTCTCTGAAACAATAGGCCTAAAAGGGACCTCCTGCTTATGGGTTTTGGCTGTGAAAAACGCCGTCAACTTCATTCCTTTTGAATTCCTAACATCAGAAGCAAGTTTTTCTAGGTTGCATTTCTTAGTAGCTCGACCGCCTCTTTTTACGCTTTCCACACTCACTTCACATTCTATGAAGCACTTCCTCATAGCTGCAGAGGCTTTTTCTACGTACATATTCTCAGGTAGAGCAACCAAGAACCCTTCTTTGTCCGCTTGCACTACCCTTAAGTCATTGTCAACCAAATACCTAGCTGCCCGACCAACGTTAAGGCTGGGCTTGTTGCTTGCCGAGGCTCTGGCCACCACGTCGACACATTCCACAACACACCTGTCCTTTTCTTTCTCAGGTACACACCGAGCAATGTCTCTTGTAAGGGATAGTCTGTCAACAAGGTCGAGTCTTGGTTCAACGCAGAACTTAGGCCCTAACCTCAGGACCTTTTGTTGTCGTTCTTCCACCGCAGCATCACCTAGCAATAGAAGGCTTCCCTTTGGCGGTTCCTCTTTTTCTTCGGTAGGCTTCGACGCACATCATTCCACAGGACCTCAGTCAGAATGTCGGCCTGTCTACACCAGTCTCGAAAGGCTTTGTCGTTGAGACGCCCATCCAACACAGACGAACATGCCACTCTTAGACAATCCTTGAAGTGTCTAACTTGTCTTCGGCTCTCTGATCGCAGGATTTTGCTGATTCTTCTCGTATGTCCTGCCGATGGAGTCAACCACCCACACACAAGCAGCACCTCCACTGGGCACTGTCCAATTTTTAGTAACCAGCTCAACGTACGCGCCCTGCACTCGCAGACCGCGATAATTGGCACCAGAACCGCTGGGTTAGTTAAGTCGAAGTTAGGACACGAAGAAAGAGGGCCGGAGGAACTAGAAATGAACTGTAGCAAAACTGCGATTCGGCCTAGTTGGAACAAGTTCATTTTGAAATACTTGCGCAGGCACACAAGGACAAAGAAGAGAGACACACACAGGCGCAATCTAACAACTGGTTTATTTTTTGAAAAACGTTCACTTAACACCCCTCGGAACTGCGCACTCTGATCACTCAAATTGATTTGAAATGCGCACATCGCGCTCTTATCACATGCTTATTGAACAGCAGACAAGAGTGAAAATTCCTTATCTAGCAAGGCAACAGATGGGTGACTAACACATTTTTCTTTCAGCCTGTCAATATGAAAGGCCTCCATTATTTCTCTTGAAGTTCTGTTCCGATGTCTGTACTCTAAAGTAGTGTTTTCAAAACAAGGCGAAATGAGCACTCATTGCAATGCATTGCTAAATGTGTACTTGGGCGACCTTTCAGGCTCGACATATGCTCCCTTAGCCTCGTATTAATGCATCTGCCAGTCTGCCCCACATATACATGTCCGCACGTCAGAGGTATATTGTACACCACATTTTTGCACATTCAACAAACTGGAGCTTGTGTTTGATGCCACAACCCCATTGTGAACTGCTCAGTCCGTCACGTTTTTGGTTAACCAACGCGCATACTCCTCCGATTTTTCTTTGGCCGAAAACACCACCTTCACATCATAACTTCCAGCTACCTTTTGAGTCTATGTGATAGCCCATGTACATAAGGGATTGCTACCACCTTAGAGCTAGAATTAGTCTGCCCACCCGTTTCCAAAACCGGTCCCGTTCCCTGTTTTAGCTTCTTCAATAGCCTGATACTTACAGCCAACATCACTGAAAACGGGTACCCTGCATCCAGAAGCCGTGCAACTTGTTCCTGAAACGAACTATGAGCAGTGTGTACACAAGATTTTAACAAAGCAGACCGAAAACAATTCGTGACAATGCCATTCTTGACCAGCCGTGAATGATTTGAAGCAAAATTCATGAGCG
Organism: Rhipicephalus sanguineus; assembly: GCF_013339695.2. Taxonomy (NCBI): domain Eukaryota; kingdom Metazoa; phylum Arthropoda; class Arachnida; order Ixodida; family Ixodidae; genus Rhipicephalus; species Rhipicephalus sanguineus. The sequence continues at coordinate 56,518,250 of NC_051178.1, forward strand.
GTTTCCCAGCCCTAGGCGAAAAGGCCCAACACACGTGATCTGCCAAAAACTCTAGCTTCAGATCTAAAAACTGTAGTTCTTTCCAACCGGTACTTCAGAAGTAAATGCTAGTCCCTTTCCTAGCGAATAAATGCGTTTAATACGTTTTTCTAAAGTCCTCCTTGTTCACATCGCACCCCAAAACTAAGTAGTCATCCACATACCTGTATATTTGTAGACTACATCTTGTAGGCACACTGCCAAGTCACGACAGTTTTAGGCCTATTGTTTCAGAGAAAGGGGCGTGGCATTGCCTCGTTGCTGGGTATCTGCAAAAAATGTTGAAATCGTTGAAAGTGAATGATCCTTTTTGCTGGCTAATTCTGAAGGCCTTACAAACTTTCTGAAATCAGATAGCACAAGAAATAGCTGGGGTATCAGCATAGATGCTCAAGACTTATATTACTCGTTGCCGCACGTGCCTTTAATGCAGTGTGTCCATGAGTGCATAACGGAAAAAACGATGAAGTGATGTTTCGTAACATGTGCGGGATGCCTGTCGGGTCTTTTCTAGAGCTACTGCACTTTTATTTAGAGAACACTCACGTGGGATTCGGGGAGAAAACGTTCGTCAGGCAAAGGGGGTTTGCATAGGGTCAAAGGTAGCCCCGGTTCTCAGTGACATATTTTTGGGCAGCGTAGATCGTGACTTGGCAGTGTGCCTACAAGATGTAGTCTACAAAATATACAGGTATGTGGATGACTACTTAGTTTTGGGTGCGATGTGAACAAGGAGGACTTTAGAAAAACGGTATTAAACGCATTTAATTCGCTAGGAAAGGGACTAGCATTTACTTCTGAAGTACCGGTTGGAAAGAAACTACAGTTTTTAGATCTGAAGCTAGAGTTTTTGGCAGATCACGTGTGTTGGGCCTTTTCGCCTAGGGCTGGGAAACCGCTCATGAATTTTGCTTCAAATCATTCACGGCTGGTCAAGAATGGCATTGTCACGAATTGTTTTCGGTCTGCTTTGTTAAAATCTTGTGTACACACTGCTCATAGTTCGTTTCAGGAACAAGTTGCACGGCTTCTGGATGCAGGGTACCCGTTTTCAGTGATGTTGGCTGTAAGTATCAGGCTATTGAAGAAGCTAAAAACAGGGAACGGGACCGGTTTTGGAAACGGGTGGGCAGACTAATTCTAGCTCTAAGGTGGTAGCAATCCTTATGTACATGGGCTATCACATAGACTCAAAAAGGTAGCTGGAAGTTATGATGTGAAGGTGGTGTTTTCGGCCAAAGAAAAAATCGGAGGAGTATGCGCGTTGGTTAACCAAAAACGTGACGGACTGAGCAGCATTCACAATGGGGTTGTGGCATCAAACACAAGCTCCAGTTTGTTGAATGTGCAAATAATGTGGTGTACAATATACCTCTGACGTGCGGACATGTATATGGGGCAGACTGGAGATGCATTAATACGAGGCTAAGGGAGCATATGTCGAGCCTGAAAGGTCGCCCAAGTACACATTTAGCAATGCATTGCAATGAGTGCTCATGTTCGCCTTGTTTTGAAAACACTACTTTAGAGTACAGACATCGGAACAGAACTTCAAGAGAAATAATGGAGGCCTTTCATATTGACAGGCTGAAAGAAAAATGTGTTAGTCACCCATCTGTTGCCTTGCTAGATAAGGAATTTTCACTCTGTCTGCTGTTCAATAAGCATGTGATAAGAGCGCGATGTGCGCATTTCAAATCAATTTGAGTGATCAGAGTGCGCAGTTCCGAGGGGTGTTAAGTGAACGTTTTTCAAAAAATAAACCAGTTGTTAGATTGCGCCTGTGTGTGTCTCTCTTCTTTGTCCTTGTGTGCCTGCGCAAGTATTTCAAAATGAATTCGATACGGTGGTCGCAAGAACTGATGTGCTGATTTTACTGATGTGCTATCCCCTTCTTACTGACGCATGAAGTCCCGAAGGACAGTCTAATCTAAGCTAAATAACTTTATTTGGTCCTGAGGAGGCGATGGCCCCCTACGGGGCCTCGTCTTTCATAAAAATTTTGGACATCGAATTGTATTTCTGTTGAAGAGGTGTTTGGTGGAGCTTTGAGCCCAGAGGTAATAAGCCGGTGTTACCATTTTCATCTTCGCACTCAAAGTTAGTCAAGCGTGCTGTGATGCAGGCGTGTTTCAACAATTATCTGTCGAAGTCACGGGAGCATAAGATTGAAAAACTTTGTGGGGCCAGGCTAAGCGTCTAACTCTGGTTACCCTTTGAGACTTTGTCCCGTGTCTTCCTTGTGTTAATCGTCTGGTTTGTGCTGTTTTTTTTTACCTATCAACTATGCATCACCAACTAGCCTGCCAGCAAATGTTATTGAATGCCTTTGAGACTGCTGTTGGCGGAAGCGGAACGCCTGAGCAAGAAGTGTCGGTCAAGTCTGAATGAGCGTCTGAAAAGGATTGCTAGAAAGCCTGGTCTCGGCGTTGCTTTTTCCGCCCAGTGCGATTGCAGGGACGTTGTAGGATGGTCAATGTTAAAAAAGAAATACCCCTTGTTCCACAGAATGTTGCGAGAAATGTGTGGATTGTGTTAAAGACGTAGTTTATTCGGCCCGTTGTCGTGCGCTGGTGTGTAAATTGGCCAGACTGGCCGTTGTGTTAAGCAAAGGTTGAAGGAGCATAAGTACAACGTCACAAACGTAACTTACTTGCATCTCGCTATTCACTGTTAAAATGTTGCTGTATTGCGATGTTTATAAAACGAGTATCCTCAACAGGGAAAATGATAGATCGACAAGGGAAATCATTGAAGCCTGCGAAATGGAACAAATAAATGAGAAGTGTGTCAGCGTGTTATCCTTGTCACTGTCCGACAAGGAAATGAGACTTCTCGATCCGTCACCCTAGTTTGGTTGCAATGTGATGTCATAGCTGCAAAGCATGCCCGTTTGAGTCCTTGTTCCGGATCTTTCTTGTTTCACCTGCCCGTGTATGTATATTTTTTTTCTTCTCTCTTCGTATTTTGTTCCGTGTTACATATAATCGTGTACTTGCCCCCCCCTCTATAATGTACTGTATGTACCTTGAGGGTATTTCAAATAAATAAATAATAAATAAATATACAGGCGTCCAGCTATCACGCAGCACGATTTAAAAAAACAGGAACGTCGTAAGTTACGCGAAGCACACCTATTGCGCATTGTTCCCAGTATACTGTAGTTGCCACTACTAATTTTTTCGTTGAGGAAGTCTGGTTACATGACATAATTGTTTCGAACTCGACAAGTGCAGACCTATCACTAAATTCTCAGTGAGGCATATGTAGGCATGTTCAAATGACATCTAACTGCGCAATTTCAACAACGTACTAATTGCGTGCTCGCTTTTTTTATTGATAGAGAAAGCCCGCGAAATCTGAAAAGTGACAGGTGGCTAGACTGCAGCGCGCATCAGGACGCAGCACCCCACAAACAGCCTCGCTTGAGGCAGCAAGTCAAGAAATTACACCTTCTCCCGCCAGAGGGACCATGTGTGGATGCGAAGCAGCGGGGATATGGTTCGCTTGAGCGGGCGATGGTTTAATATTGATACGGGTTGTATGAGTATATTAAAATATGTATTTACAGAAAGAAAGGAATCAGTAAAGAGTCAAGATGGCTGACCGCCACACTCGCGCGCCAGTCAGGCTCTTCATCCCTTAGTCTTCCTTCACTCCTCTCCGTAACAGGACCCCCGGGGCGAAGGCGAGCGGCTGTACCAAGTGTTCCTAGCGGCATTGTCAGCGGCGTTGGACTCGGGAGCGGGTGAAAAATGGTGGGCATTACTGTCAAAACGGGTCATATTGGTCGTTGCACGAGGGGCCGAGGACCATGTACAGTGTACTAGAAGAGGGCAGTGGGCTTCCTCCCCGACGGAGGTATGCGGTGGGGTGGCTCCACAAACGTCGCCAGTGTGTGTCTTCTCTCCTGCGATCGGCGGCGGCGCTGGATAGCCCTCAATAGAACTTCGTGGGAGCGTGGCGGCTGAAAGTGCTGGCCACTCTCGCACAGCAGCAGTTTGTCGAGCGACGTGTTAGTGCTGTGGACGTTGTAGCGCGAGTTTTTTGCCGCAGCTGTGCCGTACGCACCACGCAAGAAATCGGTATGTTCTTTAGTGCCTTAGCCATGCGGCACTATCGACAAAACCACTGATACGCGCCTGGGTGCCAAACAGGCTACGTGTTCGTGAAGGGTGGTCCGAAGCTATCGTTGTTTGGCGTCCCGAAGGATGAGAACAGGTGGAAAGAATGGGAGAAGAACCTGCGCAGAGCGGACAAGCCCCTGGAAGACACCAGCGCAGCGTGCGAGCTCCACTTCGAGCCGCGTTATGTGCTCAGAGACTATGTGCACATTATCGAGGGAAAAGAAGTGCGAACACCTCGCGGGAGACCCATTCTCTGCGCGGATGCTATGCCGACGCTTCTAGCAAATCTGTCAGCTTACATTAGTAAAAAGCCGACGCAAGAAAGGACCGCTCGTATAAGGAAACGATCGGAATCTTCAGACGGACAAAGCCCGCATTCTGTCCTACCGACAATGCGGTGTCTGGCCCGTTTGCACACACTGACGACGCTGTTGATGCAGGCTGTGAAGAATGGCCACAAGCATCTACATCTCCACCATCTGATGATGTGAATCAGTTTTATGTAGAAGTGCCTTCACCGTACTGGAGCAAGCACAGTTTTTCTGGCCACGCCGGTGTCGTATACTGCACGGCCGTGCATAGGTCGACAATCTCACTCATGAGCTGACTCACTCAGGCTCACTCAGACTCAGATCGAGCTGTGAGTCTGAGTCTGACTGAGTTAGGCTGAGTAATATTTTCGGGATTCTGAGTCCGATCGAGTAATCCGGTTGAGAAAAATTTCAGTGAGTGAGTCCGAGTGAGTGTGCATGCAGCTACTCTCACAGTGAAAGTAATTAGTTTTTACCTTGTCACACGTCTTCATTTTTATGTGAAAGGACTGAAGAGTGACAAAGGAGGAAAGCGGCAGAGGGCCAAGCAGTTGAAGCTGAGCCGTTGCACATGAAGTGAATAAAGTGTGTAAATCAATGTTTGGATGTTGTAGTACTTCAGTTCTTGAAAATAATGAGCTTCTTGTCGGGAACAGAACCTTGTACATATGCCTAACAGACGTGTAACTGCATAATTATAGTTATTAATAACCCCGAGAAAACTACTGTGCCATGTGCAACAACCGAAGTAGAACAAAAAATACTTCAGCCACAATTTCATTTCAGGTTCAGCATAGCAAAGGCACAAACCCAGCCAGCACGCCCTTCATGTTGAAGCTCGGCTAGGAAGGAGTGTGCACTGTTTTCTAATTATCTGGTCGAAGGCAGGGCATAATCTTTGCTACAAAATCGTGTTAGGTTAGGTCTCCGCGGCATGTAACCGTATATATATATATATATATATATATATATATATATATATATATATATATATATATATATATATATATATATATATATATATATATATATATATATATATATATGGTCACTGTATGAAACCGTATATTTTGAGGGCTCGGCGAGGTGTTATATTGGGGAAAATACGATGTGGCCTGAACAAATGTAGAGCTTGTCAAAATGTGCAAAGAAATCAAGCTCCCCCCCCCCCACCCCCCACCTCAAAAGAAGAAGAAAAGAAAGCATTAACTGCCTCGCACTAGAAAGGAGAAAGCATAGGCTGCATAAGCTGCCATCGGACTGACTTTCGGCAAACTCTATCGCAAAAGAAAAGGGAATAATGGCGAACCGAGAGCAACATACATTCTCAGTACAGTACAGTAAGGAATTTTTCCTTCCTCCATGGAGTAAGCCCACTGCCCTCTTCTAGTGCACTGTAGCCACGTGCTTTGTGTGCAGTTGTGTTGCTGTGCCTGTACAGTTTTCCCAGCTTGTTTGGAGCCGCTCATTCAATCAACTACTAAAGTACTGTTTTCTTTTAATTCAGGAAATGTAATTCAGGTCAGAGGGGAAGAACGCGAGCTAAGGCACCATATAAAGGCAACTTTTTCTGAAACGGAGTACATACGTGCGCACATTCGTGAGGCACTCGTGAGCAGTATGAAGCAGAATATTATTTTACGGAGCTATACCATATATGTGGGATGTAATGCACAGGAAATTTGCAGGCCACGATTTTGTCAGAGAAGCGATACTACATAAATTAGGACTACAGATTGGGTTAACTGGATAGGGATACTTGGATTTACCTTCCACCATGATACTATATACATCGCATCGATAACGCTGGCAAAACGGTACTGTGACCACTGACGAAGCACAAGCGCAAAAGCAAATAGCATTGGAAAAGGCATAGCTTAGACACCGCGGCCCTGAGTGAGCATATGTCGTCCGGAAGGCCAAAGATAATCAAACTTTGCGTACTGTGTATTCCATCATTACATCATTAAATGCGGACGTCTTCCCAAATCGGCTGCCATCCTGACACGTCAGCTTTAATAAGACTAACGCCCACCAATGGCTTCAATAACTGGAGCACTGCTTGATCAACTGTAGGACGCGCGGCGCCCGCCGCAAATTGTTGGCTTATGTCTTCTTGGAAATTGTTTGCTTTCTACACAGGATTACCAGCGCCATGCCAAGAGCACACAAGTAAAGCTCAATAACTGACATATGCATACTGCATTGACAAACTATGGTGTCAATACGCACAATCAGATGAAGCTCACTCTTCGTTCTTTTTCCTCTTTTAACACGAAAGTGTTTTATGCCGGGGTCCACCACGGCTCTACTGACGTATTTCCGTCACGTATATGACGTAAAATATAAAGACTAACAGTTAGCAAAGAAAAAAGTTCCGTCACCGGGAGTCAAACTTACGACCCCTCGCTCCCCATCTCCGAGCGCGAAACAATTCGGCCACAGATGACACGCTCTTTACCATGCCAACGGCGAGCTATTTATATACACCATTTACCGATGGCGATACTCAGAGATCAGTGGCACTTCAACCTGTTTTCGTTATCACTAGCAAGATGGCGCGAAGAGCTCGAAGAGCGCGCTTTAAAGGTCGTCACCCCACGCGGATGAGCGCGCGCCTCTACAGGGCGTGGTCGCTCGTTTGCGGGCTGATCTCGTGATGGCGGTGGTTTGTACGTCTTGCGCTCTCACCGTAAGTTTGCGTTGAGAGCACGACGGTCACTTCGCTCACGACAGCGGCCGCTTTTGCGTAAGGAGCGCGCGTTTGATACAGAAATAAGTTACAACTGTGAGAGTTAGTTCGCGCTCATCCTGTGTATGTTCGTTCCGTGCGCATTTTCTGCTTGAGCAGCGCAAGTTTCGAGCTGTTTGCCGTTCTTCGCGTGACATTACAATTTTGTTGCTGTAGCATTCATTCCTTCGCGCTTGGGGCGAAAGAATGCACAACAAACGCTCAACTACGTCTGTGAAGACATGTTTCACTTTCGTGTTATACCGATTCCTATGACAGAGGGACCAGCCGTGTTTTTTATCCCCTTTTTCCTTTCTCCCAGTGCAGGGTAGCAAACCGGACTGCGCCTGGTGACCTCCCCTCCTTTCCTTTATCTCTTCCTTCTTTTTCTCGCTCCCCCCACCCAGCTCCCATGATGATGAGATATAAATGAACAATCATTATTACGAGATAGCTCTGCCCGCCAAATTTCGGTGTTCACTTAACTTCGAGATGAACGAACTGGGGACATGTTCGAGGCACAATTGTGCGGCTACTAAGCCATCTCTTCTGTTTTAAATATTTTAATATGGTGACATAAAATGACACGCAATTCGGTACGCAATAATTTCCAAAAAAGTATTGTATCAGCTAAAAGGTAGTGGTCGAACATTCGTAGCTCAAGCGCACGACAGCACATTGTGATCGGGGCACTTATTTGAGAGAACTGCATAACTAGAAAGATGATGCCCCAGAAGTGAACAATACAAGTATCTCTCCAGTGCTCGCCTATAAACGCCTTGGATGCCGTATTTTGCAAAATACCGTTTCTTTGGCAGCGAGTAACTCCCATGACTCGCCCCTTACCAAAGTTTTCGTTTAGTTTTCGTAATGGCAGAACCAGCAATTAAATTAATATGATACTTGGAATCAAAAAGCATAACGTCTGGTTGAAATGGCTGGTGCAGTCGCGGTCTCGGAGAGACTCGCGTTGAAATCGGCCTCACGAATTAATTCTGCTCGCAAAAGGGCGTCTGCGGCTGTACTTCGATACTCGTGACGGAGACGTGGCAGCGGTGTTTCGAAGCTTTCTGTCTCTGCCTCGGCGTCATCGACATCTGTCACATTTTTCCCAAACGCCGCGGTGTTGGCCCCTTTGTGCCTTTCGTCCAGTTGCGTCGATGAATCGTGGCTGTCTTCTTCGTTTCCTTCCAAGCTTGTGCTAGCTTCACCTTCTTCTTCGGCAACGACTGCGGCTGTCACCTTTTCCACCTCGGCCTTCGACGACAAGCCTTCTCCCGCTGTTCGCTGGAACGCGTCGTCGGTGACGTTTAGTAACGGCAGCGAGGTCTTGTTGCTCGGCAGATCGGCGGAACCCAACGTCGTCACCTCGGAGCTCTGTTTGATGGCGATGGCTATGTAGGCCACGAGGATCACGAGGATGATAAACAGCACGCAGAAGTAGAGGTGTATGAACGGCACCCAGCCTTCGTGGGTGGTGGGCGTGGCTTCCATGGCGTGCTCGCTCCCGACGTTCCTGGAGACTCCCATCGTCGGACCACCGCCGCCGCCGCTATCGGGAGCTGGCTGGCCGCCTTGCGCGACTTCGATGGCTGGCTCTTCTCCGGGAAGCGGCGAAGGTGAAAGAACAGAGGATGCAGACACCTGAAAAGTCGAATGGAAATGTTCTTCTCTCATGAAGTACAAAAGTACACTGGTTCGAGCAGCGGAAATGAAAAGCAGAGACAAAGACAGGACTGACAAGGACGTCCTTGTCTGCCCTCTCTTTGTCCCACACGTTCAGCTCCGCTGCTCGTACCAGTGTTAGGTATGAACCAACTAGCTACGTTGAATACCGCATGTCGATTCGTTTAGTTGATTGTTCACGACTTCACGTTCGCGGCGCGTAAGCGGAAGAGTGGTGAACGGAGCTTAAAGTGCACGAAACCACCGTTGCGACCAATACTTTTCTGCACTCTCGTCCATTCTTGTGATGTACACAATAAGAAAAACAAAGATTGCATGCTATTGTTTTCGGGGAGTGCTGACTTGCCACGTATGTAACTCTCTTTAAAGATACACATTAACTCTGTTTCGGAGAACCACGCCTCCCACGACTCTCCGAGGAGAGCATAGTGATCTGCGAAAGATACTTAAAGTGCATCTTTAAACAGAGTTATATATGGGGCAATATAAAAGAGTAACCGCTAGTTTGTTCAATGTGTAGTCCAAGCGTAGGTCGGTAGAACAAACGGAGTGCACTCGCTTAGACAGATACGTGGGACATGCACGAAAATATTTTACTTTCAGGCGTGAAGAACCATGACATCAGACAGCGAGATTCAGTTGGGTCTTTAACCTTAGACCACGCTCACGCTAACATGTCGCACTATTTTTAAACAGTGCAAGAGAGCCGACTGGGCTGCACACAACAGAATCGTCTGTGCGGAGACGTATCTATAAAATATTTTGGATGGTCATTCACAAACGATAAGAACAACCGCGAACCAACTACCTCACCTCTACGGAATCTCCAAGATGAAGTCAACCACAGATAAGTTCGCAGAATCGTAGCGTACCAGTAACATCAACAGGGCCAAACTGTGATCGCAAAGAGCGAAACTGCACCGCTCGTCTTGTCTAGTTCTTCCTTCTTGTGTATCTTGTGTGCTTTGCTCTTCCAAGTACCAACACGAAACTGGAAGTCCGTGGAACCGACTGGGTGTTATTCAGAATGTTGTGGAGTTTGAAAAGCCCTGCTAAAGTGAGCTAGCATTATTCTGTTTATCTCACTCGATATGAAGATAAAGCTGGGTTACGGTAATAAAGCCGCACCTGGAAACGCGTGTTAAAAACTAGAGAGGGGATTATTTTCAAGGAACAACATACATGTATAGATAACACACTGAAGTATCTTGCGAGAGGTTTGTGTTAAAGGACTAGGCCTACAGAGTGGTAAAAGCTCTCCGTCACCTGAACAGAATGTCTTTAGTATCTTTGCTCTTTCCCAGAAAGAACGAACACCTCGACTGCTCAAAGACTTCCGAAGTGTAACAGACACCTAGATGTCCATTGTGTAAGCCCTACTGTCGAAGAGAAATGAAAATTCCATCTTGGCTTGGAGGGTACTTAGTGTGTAATTTAAGTACCAGGTTGAAAACACCTTCTAAGCTAATGTTGACATCGATTATATAAGCAGTTTTAATCCTCTACATATTAATATGAGAATCATCGCGGAAGCGGCGACTGATATTTCCAATGGATCGATATCAACGCAGTTGACGATTTTGAATGACCAGGAAGAAGAGAGCTAGGTCATAAAAAAAAAATCAGGAATAGCGTTTAGGCAGCTGTACATTATAAATAAAGTCACAGTTTCACCGCAAGGGCGACACTGACTTACAAACGCGTAGTGGGTACTCTGCAACTGCAATTGTATTAGGTGCCCTAGTAGAGCTTACAACGGCAAATGTCACGCGCACGTACTTTCCTTCCCTAGAGTCATGGTTGAGGTGTGAACCCCTCAACCGTGCCAGCGAAGCATAGCAAGCGAATGATAAGTCGATGCGAACGGGCCTGATAACGCAATTTACTGTGTAAATTGCGAGAGCTCAAGAAAAAGCGGAGTCCTCCTACCACCTTGGATTTCCATTAATTTTGCCTGTAGCCGCTGCGGAATTAAGTTCTGCAGTTGTAGCGCGTTCAAATGGGCGCGTTCAAATAGTATTTCGTGGCTGATGAGATTGTGCCGCATTTTGCTGCATGAAGCCCCGTAGTTCAGCGTGCACTCGTGATTAGTACTTTAGTATAAGTTATAAATTATTGGTCATGCGTAGACTTTAAGTCTAAAGAGGTCTTGCAGCCCTTTTTAACGTAGTAGTCAGAAAACGCAGTCGATTATCTGTACTCAAGATTCCTCAAAACATGCGCGCCAAATATTATTGCACAATACGCAGCAGTGAATTTTCAATGTTGTGTCCAAAGACAAAATAAAATGCTCTCCATCTCTTCTCTCTCGAAATGCCGTCGCCAACTACGCGGCAAGCCGGACGATAGGTATTCGCCGATTTTGAGCGTCGTGCCGGTTGGTGATCTCGGAGACCACATGCCACGTCGTGCAGGTCTACGAGCGCTGTTGCAGGTATCGCAGCAGCTACGGGACGCCACCACGTGATGGCGGCACGCAGGTCTGAAGCAGAACACGCAACAAGAAAGGGCGTACGTTGTCCGATAACGACGCCTGAGCTTGACGGATTCAAAAGAATATCGCGCACTGAAATGAACCGTCCAATTAAGGGACTCTTACAATATACCCTACAACTGCAAATTTAATTTCATACCTCAAATTATGAAAGTGGCCGCACAGGTCTACACACCACACAGGTCGGTACAAGTCTGCACAAGTCGTGCGCAAGTCTACCATATGTATACGTTCTAGCTTTGCGGTACAAACGCGTGGGTGCCAATTTTCCCTTTCCTACCTCCTCCTCCACCTGGCGGAATTCAGCAGAACTGTTTCGCCGTACCGGTGTACACCAACCTACCCCCCCCCCCCCCCCGCGGACAGTTTTGGAAGGAAGCAGTATACATACTCACACGCCACTCGTTTTGATACGCGCTGGGCATCCCAGGGACTTGTGCAGGCGCCCTTGGCGGAGCGTCGGCTACCGGTGCAGGTGCGGGGGTCTGAGCTATACTGTCGGGTACCTTGGAGGCGACAACTGGCTGTACCGCTGAAGCCGTAGCGTAAGCAGCTGGCTGGAGGCTCGGAGGCACATTTGCATCAAGTGGTGACAGAGAGGAACGGTCTGTTGTTGCGGCGGCTTCAGCGGCACTGAGTGGTTCTGAAGGGGTTCCATAGGCACTCTCCGGTATGTTCGCTACCTGAGGTGATGACGGGATTTCTTTTCCACTCATTGTTTTGTTTCTTTTCGTCCCCTAGCGAAGCTGGCTCGTTTGTTTGTTTGTTTGTTTGCCCTGAGGAGACTGGCACATACCCACGAGGGGGATTGGCCACACTGACAATTATATATGAAACTTCAAAAAGCAAAAAATAAGCACGAAACGCGATGTAAATAAAAAAGGAAAGAATTAAGAAGTTGACAAAGCCGCAGGATTACTATTGAAAAAATATATATTTAATAATAAAAAGGAAAAAAAAAGTTGGTATCCGTAGTCGGTATCACTAGCAGCGTACTCTTCCTGTTGCCTGAATGAACTTGTGTAGCGCAGTTATAATATCACTGCGGCTTGCCCCAAGCTGATTCGCTCCAAACGACAACAGGCTAGAAGTAGTAAATTGTAAGCCCAGCCTACCAGTCGGCATTTCCAGAAACATTCTACGGAGTGAGGCGAAACGGCGGCATGATAGAAAAAAGTGATCTATTGTTTCTGGTTCATTGCAAACTGCACATAGATTTGTTAAGGAAAAGCCAGATTTATGCAGGTAATAATTTAATCGGGGAACTCTACAGCGAAAACTTGCTCATGGCGGCAAGGGAAACGACTTCTTCTTCTTCTTCTTCTTGGTTGTTGTCCCGTTCATCCTTCTGTTCTTACTGCAATCAAAATCTACACGCAAGATAGAGCGAATTTATTAGAAGGCAGAGAGGTCGGCCTTACACGCAAAACTTGTACAACTCTGTGAGCTCTTCAGTGACCTGGCGCAGCCCGCCCTGGTGATCGGACATCAAGCAAGCGTTACAGTTGTTTAGAATATAAACAAAAAAAAAGAGTAAATGCTGCAATGCATGAAGTTGTGCAGCACAGCCCCAATAAGATAACACAATTATATAAGAAAGGCATTTGTCCAGAAAGTACTGTTTTCACTTTCTTTCTAAATATTGAAATGCGTAGGTTTAGAACTATATCAATTATACTATATGTCAAATAATACAAGATCATCATTCAGCAGATTAGGAATCTGCCATTGTCTGTACTTTTCCTCCGGATCGGTACCGATACATTTAGTGAGTGTGTGTATGTAATCAAAATTTACGTGCGAAATTTCTACAACTCGGTTAGTTCTTCAATGACCTGGCGCAACGCGCCCCGGACAAGCGCATGTCCTACAGGACAAGCGCTTGTCCTCTGTGATGTCTGAAGTACTAAGGGCTCCTGAATTTCTTTAATCTAAATTTCCAGTTTCCTCTAGCTCCATAGCTCCTTGCCTTAGACGTCCTGCCACTCGGTTCCTGGCCCATCTCTCTTTGTGGGTGAGTGCCATCAGCAAGAGTATCATCATCATCACAATCCCCAGGCGATCGGCCAAGAACAGACCCTTTCTTTCGCGTGCGATAAAGAAGAAGAAGAAGCTCACGCCGGCTCGGTTGGATGCGGCGTTCTCTCCTCCTGCTGAGCCATGGTCCTGGACAAAACCGAGGCGCTGTTCGCCACCGTGTACTGCATCGTCACCCTCGCCATCGGCGTGTGGGCGGGACGCAAGCTGCACATCGAAGCGCACCGGATGATCTCGCTTCCCGTCCAGGCGGACGGCGCACATCCGACGAACGAGGGCGAGTACTTCCTGCTGCGATACTTCATCTACAACCGGCTGATGCCTCTGCTGCTGGGAGTATCTTCACTGACCGGTAAGTGTTAGCGACAAATCCTGTCCGCTGAATGAAGGGGCCCTCGGGCCCTCACACCCGATTTGGGAACTGCATGATAGATAAGCGCCGTGCACGTGAACACGTACACAATATCTATCTATCTATCTATCTATCTATCTATCTATCTATCTATCTATCTATCTATATATCTATCTATCTATCTATCTATCTATCTATCTATCTATCTATCTATCTATCTATCTATCTATCTATCTATCTATCTATCTATCTATCTACAGAGTCAACGTCCGTTTTTTCTGACTCCCTAGGGACCGCGAAATCGCCCGAAAAATCAATTTTGGACCGATTTCGCGGTTGCTAGTGAGTCCGAAATATCGAGAAGTCCGAAAAAATGAATTCGTGCTTTTTTTTTACTTCGCTGAAGTGGTGACATCGCCACAGCCACTTTCGAAATAGTTCTCAATGCCTGCCTTATCAAGAATTTCGTTGCTCGCAGTGCGAGCAACGCACGTTAATTTCGCGCTTAAACTCAATTTCGGGAGCTGGGATCACGCCTTGGTCCCAGCTCCCGAAATTGAATTTAATGCGGCAGTTGCATTACATAAAAGACGAGATCTTTGGATTCGTGGCTGGGACGCGGGGGGAAAACTTGCATGGGGCCTCATTTTTCAGGCCACCTCTTGCTTAACGCGACATTAAAATTTAATTGCAAGTGAATAGGACGATCGAAAGCCCTCCGCGTACAGGACGCGCTGCACTCATCGAGATTAGAAATCACATATCTGACGAACTGCTTATGTCAATTCGACTTATCAAGGATTGCGACTTAGTAACATTAATTGCTCGAACTTCGTCTTAACGCTAGAAAAGGTTGCGGAACTGGCTACCATTCATCCTTTAGGCACAGCAACTGTGACCTTGACTGGAAGCATGGGTACAGAGGTTGTACAAACGCAACCTGTATGAGGCTTCTGTTTAACCAATGTATTGCTCGCGACAAGCGGAGCACGGAAGCATTCATTGTGTCGCAAGTGAAGTCACCCTTAATTTTTAGGTAAAAGTTTGATGCGGTGCTTGCGGATAGCGAGCTTGTAATGTGTTGGCAGACCTTGCAACGGGTTTTATTGCAAGGGCAACAACCACCGTAGGTAGATCGAATAGTTATTAAGGCTAAAGCCTTCGGTGCTTCTTCAATCCAGAAAAGTGACCGTCGGAGTCGGCGTCTACACGAACGATGCAAAAAGGTCACGTGACAACGTCGCCATAGTACTGCCATCATTGCATTTCACTTATGTATATTTTTTTTTAATTACAAACGCCATTTAAACGCCACTGTCCCTTCCCTCATACGCCGCTTTTGGCGTTCAGTCCCCACTGGTGGCTACGTTGAGTACAAGACGTCAGCTTAAGGTGGCCCAGCATACAATATTTCCTAGCTGACAGCCCCAGTGCCAACGCAGTAAAAGATGTTTCTCTCAAGTACACTTTACTTATACAAATTATGATCGTCCACTTGTTGTCATTCCGAGGCACTGACGTCCTCACTTGCCGTGCAAACGCAGCGACCTGGGTTGGCGGTGGCTTCCTGATCGGCGCGGCGGAAGCCGTCTACAAGTACGGCATTATCCGGTGCCAAGCTCCTTTCGGCTACGCTCTAAGCCTTGTTCTCGGTGAGTACGGGGCGACAGAGCCCGATGCCTCGCGCCTCGTGCCGTTCTCTGTTGAGCGAAACGAAGAGTTACAGGCCATGGATTGACCTGGCGCTGAAAAATAGCCGTTATCCGCGTTATTATGCGCATCAAAACGTGCAAACCATACGAACAAAAAAAAAACATTCGGCAGATCCTACGTCTTGCGGGAATCGGTTTCATGCGAAGCAGTCAGCGAATAGTTCTATTCTGCATTTTTTTTTTGCTTTTAGCCAAGCGTTACGAGGTGAATCGACGTGTTTTTGTAAGTGTCGTAGTTGTGTGCACATCGTTGGCTTACCAGACACGTCGAACACACTGATGCTTAAAGGGTAACTTATGGTCTGACGTAACGTCAGCACTCACGTTAGAGCACAGACGTCAGTATTACCGAAACGAAGTGCACTTTACGGTGCGATGTGAATATCATACGTAACTTTCGTCAGCGTATTCCTCCGGGGTCGAGCAACGCTCGAATATAGGTTGCTGAAATGTAAGAATACAAATGTAATGTTTATTGGACTGCTATAAAAACGGAGCCAACACTGGAACCACAGACGCAACCTGACATGGCGCCTGTATCGTAGGAGTATACTACGTACGTACTGTTTATTGCTTTGTTATCACATTAGATAGCCAGCACTACGACCACAATTGACGTTGCACCAACATTACGAATTGATAGGGTGTCTTTCCAGAGCAGCTCCTAGACCTGGCGTGGCTCTGTGGTAGAACATCTGACTGCCACGCAGAATGCTTGGGTTCGATTTCTGCTGGGATCCTAATTTTTATTATTTGAATACGTCGGGTCAACGTTGCCGATGTCGGTTTTTAACACGAAAGTGTTTTATGCCGGGGTCCACCACGGCTCCACTGACGCATTTCCGTCACGGATATGACGTGCTATAATATAAAGACTAACATATCGCAAAGAAAAAACTGGAAGAAAGAGTTCCGTCACCGGGAGTCAAATTTACGACCTCTCGATCACCAGCGCGCAGCGCGAAACGACTCCGCCACAGACAGCACGTTCTTCAACGTACTAACGGCGTGCTATTTATATACACTATTCACCTGTGGCTGTACTCAGAGATCGTGGTACATCAGCGTGTTTTCGTTATCACTACAGAGATGGTGCGAAGGGCTCGAACGGCGCGCGTCTCCTCAAGCTTTAAGATGAGCGTGCCTCTCTAAAGGGCGTGGTCGCTCCTGCGCGTGCGCTTATCTTGTACGTCTTGCGCTGTCACCGCATCTTTGCGCTGAAGTTACAGAGAGCACGAAGGTCCCTTTGCTCACTGCAGCGGCCGCTTTTGCGAAAGGAGCGCGCTGCTCACAAACAAATAAGTTACAACTGTGACAGTTCGCGCTCATTCTGTGTATACTTGTGCGTTCGTTTCGTGCGTCCTCCTTTGTATTTGACCAGCGCGCATTAACTGTCGAGCTGTGACAGTTGCGCTCATCCCGTGTACGTTCGTTCCGTGCGTCCTTTCTGCTTGAGCAGCGCGTTGCAAGTTTCGAGCTGCTTGCCGTTCTTCACGTGACATCACAACTTGTTGCTATAGCATTCATTCCTTCGCCCTCGGGGCGAAACAATCCGCAACAGACGCTCAACTACGTCTGTGAAGACACGTTTTACTTTCGTGTTATACCGATTCCTATGACAGAGGGATCAACCATGTTGTGGCGAAGCAATTGGTACTGTTCAACGGTTGCGCTGTCCAGGGGCTCCTAGTGGGTCGTCCTCTTCTAAACGCCTCTCGCGCTCGGAGCCCGTGTTTTTGCCTTGACTGTCGCCACAGTGCAATGTCGCCGAGTGCCGTCCAATAAACAGCTTAACAAATTGGTGGAGAGTGCTGTGCTCACATTCAATGCCCCTGGAGCTTCGTTCCCGTACCCTGCCATCTACCATGCCTCAAGACGCCGCTCAGCAAACGCCGCCTCCCACACCGACCACATGTCCCGGTGTCCCACGCATCCGCGATCCACCTATCTTCACTGGCGCCGGTGGCACCGACGTGGAGGACTGGCTCGCAATTTACGAGCGCGTGAGCGTACCCAACAAATGGGACGAAGCAGGCAAGTTGAGCAACTTGGTCTTCTACCTCGCGGGAGTAGCAAGCTTGTGGTACAACAACCACGCGTCCGATTTTGCGACTTGGTCGGATTTCAAGACCGCCGTCATCAACGTTTTTGGCCGCCCTGCAGTTCGTAAGCTGCAAGCAGAACAGCGCTTGCGCGAACGAGCTCAGCAGGCCGGGGAATCTTTCACCAGTTATATCGAAGACGTTCTGGACTTGTGTAAGAAAGCCAACGGCACCATGTCCGAGTCTGACAAGATCCGGAACATTATGAAGGGCACTGACGACGATGCCTTCACAATGTTGCTCGCTAAAAACCCTTCCACCGTGGCCGAGGTCATAACACTGTGCCAGAGCTACGAGGAGCTCCGCCGGCAACGTTCGATGACCCGTCGCTCTTCATCACGCGACGAAGAGCTTGCTGGCTTGGCGGCCATACCTGACCAGGCCACGCTGCTGGCAGAAGTGAAGGCATTCGTGCGCGAGGAAATCGCGCGCCAGTTCTCTCTCCTGGCCTTTGCCCACCCACCGCACGTTCAACGGTCGTCGACGACCCTTCTTCCTCCCATCCGCCGAGCGATTGAGCAGGAAATCGCGGAGGTGATGCCTGAGTACCACCAGCAACCTCCGGCTCCTGCGCCACAGAGTTACGCTCAGGTTGTCGCCAGGACGCACCAGGCAATCCCTGCGGCTGCACCGTTAAGTTACGCCGAAGCCGCCGCCAGACCTCCGTCCTTCGAAGCGGGCGTGCCGGCTACGTATGCTGCCGTCATCCCTAGGTCCCGACTGCAACCCAACTTGCAGTCAGTTCAGCAGCCGCCCCGTCAATCGCATGCTGCGACGTGGGCGGGACCTGCCCCGGCGAACCGATGGCGCACACCCGACAATCGGCCCATCTGCTTTGCATGCGGTTATGCCGGTCACGTGGCCCGTTACTGCCATCGCGTGCAGCCGCCTCGAGTCGCGTCACCCACCACCAGCCAGTCCAGCCGTGCATTCTACGACCCGCCTATGTCGCCGACGTCACGCCCAGCTCCATCCACTCGCCGCTCTCCGTCTCCACGCCGTCGCTCACTGTCACCAATGCGGCCACGTTCTGTCGCACGAGAGCAGGAAAACTAGTCGTCGCAGTCCACGAGGCAAGGGCTGCGACGCTATCGAACTGTAAAAGCCCTCAGCGAAGTCCATCGAATGTCATAGACGTGTTTGTGGACGGTGTTCGCGCATCTGCCCTTATCGACACTGGAGCCGCCGTATCCGTTATGGACGCAAAACTTAGCCGCTTACTTCGAAAAGTGACGACGCCACTTTCTGGGATGTCCCTCCGTACCGCCAGCTCCCAGAGTATTAGGCCTACAGCAGTATGCACTTCTCGCGTCGTCATTCAGGACGTTCTGTACGACGTCGAGTTCATCATAATTGCTGCATGCTCCCACGACGTCATCCTGGGATGGGATTTTCTCTCCCGCCACGACGCCATAATTCACTGCGCACCAGCCGCCCTCGAGCTCTCACCGTTCTCACATTTGACGCCGGCAGACAGCCCATCGGCATTCACCAAGACCCTCGTCAAAGACGATACCAAAGTTCCTCCAAACTCGTCGACGGCTGTGCCAGTTTACTGCGCGGGTCTCTGCAACACCATTGCACTCCTTTCGCCATCTGACCGCGTTTGCACTAGGAAAGGGTTGCTGGTACCTTTCGCGACCGTGCAAGTCACTCAGGGTAGCACCGCTATTTTTGTTACCAACCCATCCCCGCACATTGTAACGTTGGTGCGAGGGGAATGTCTCGGCAGAGTGGAGCCCCTCGAAGACGCACAAGTTCTGGACGCACCCGATGACTCGCACTGCACCAGTTCCCGTACCATCAATGCCGCTTCCACGTCTGATTCCTCACCCGCGGATGTATTTGGTCCCTCCATTGCTGACAACCTTACGTCGGTCCAGCGTTCCCAGCTTCTGTGCCTGTTGGAAGAATTTCGTTCTTCTTTCGATGTCGGGCAAACTTCTCTCGGCCGCACGTCCGCTGTTACGCATCGCATCGACACTGGCGCCCAACCACCACTGCGGCAACGTCCATATCGCGTGTCTCCCACAGAACGTCGGGTAATTAATGAGCAAGTCGACGATATGCTTCGACGCGACGTTATTCGACCCTCGGACAGCCCGTGGGCGTCTCCTGTTGTTCTCGTTGCCAAGAAGGACGGTTCTGTGCGCTTCTGTGTGGACTACCGAAGGCTCAACAAGATCACTCGGAAGGATGTTTATCCGCTGCCGCGAATCGACGACGCGATTGACAGCCTCCAAGGAGCAGAATGCTTTTCATCTCTCGATTTGCGCTCGGGGTACTGGCAAGTACCCATGGCCGATGACGCTCGACCGAAGACAGCCTTTGTCACGCCCGACGGCTTGTACGAGTTCACCGTCATGCCGTTTGGTCTGTGCAATGCGCCCGCGACCTTCGAGCGCATGATGGACACCGTTCTGCGCAACTTGAAATGGCACACGTGCTTGTGTTACCTGGACGACGTCGTCGTTTTCGCTCCGGACATCTCCAGGCATCTTCAACGTCTGCGGCATGTCTTGACGCGTTTGACCAACGCCGGCCTCCAACTGAACCTGAAGAAGTGCCGATTTGCATCACGGCAGCTGACAATCCTAGGCTACGTCGTGTCTAAGGACGGAATCCTTCCCGATCCGGCCAAGCTTCGAGCCGTGGCCGAATTTCCCAAACCTACGTCCGTCAAAGAACTGCGCAGTTTCGTAGGACTGTGCTCCTATTTTCGACGTTTCATACGCAACTTTGCCACCATCATATCGCCGCTGACGAAGCTCCTTGGAAGTAACGGGCCCCTACATTCGTGGTCGTCCGAATGCGACGACGCGTTCGCACAGCTCCGTCGTTTGTTGACGTCTCCTCCCATACGATGCCACTACGACCCTACGGCCCCAACCGAGGTACACACGGACGCCAGCGGTGTAGGCCTCGGTGCTGTTCTTGCGCAGCGCAAACCAGGGTTCCCCGAATATGTCGTCGCCTACGCAAGTCGTACGCTTACTAGAGCCGAGACCAATTACACTGTCACGGAAAAAGAGTGCCTGGCGATCATCTGGGCCCTTACAAAATTTCGACCTTATTTGTATGGTCGCCCATTTGATGTCGTCACCGATCACCACGCACTATGTTGGCTGTCGTCATTGAAGGATCCCTCGGGCCGTCTCGCCCGCTGGGCACTTCGCCTGCAAGACTACGACATCCGCGTGCTGTACCGCAACGGACGCCAGCATGCTGACGCCGACGCCCTCTCGCGCTGCCCCTTGCCTGACGACAATGCCTCCTGCTCAGTATCTCACACTGCTGTTTCTTCTATCGATGTTCACACCATCGCTACCGAGCAGCGCAAGGATAAATGGATCGCTTCGCTAATAGACATGCTCACTGATCCGTCGACAACACCAACCACTCGCGCGTTGCGTCGTCAAGCCCACCATTTCGCCATTCGTGACGACCTACTGCACCGACGCAATTACAACGCCGACGGCCGCCAGTGGCTTCTTGTGATACCCCGAAGTCTGCGTGCTGAAATATGCGAGTCCTTCCACTCTGATCCGCAATGCGCGCACTCTGGGGTATCCAAAACTTACCACCGCATTCGACAACGATACTTCTGGCGAGGGATGCACCGCTACGTGCAGAAGTTCGTCCGCTCCTGCCTCGATTGCCAACGCCGAAAACCTTCAACGCACGTGTCACCAGTCGGTCTACAACCATTACCTTGCCCTAACCGTCCGTGTGGGCGCGTGGGCATCGATTTGTACGGACCACTTCCTCTGACGTCGGCTGGTAACCGTTGGGCCATCGTCGCCGTTGACCATCTAACGCGATACGCCGAAACCGCTGCCCTCCCAGCGGCTACAGCGCGTGATGTTGCCTCCTTCCTGCTACACCGATTCATGCTGCGTCACGGTCCACCCCAGGAACTTCTCAGCGATCGAGGCCGTGTCTTCTTGTCGGAAGTCGTCGAAGCCATTCTCAAAGAGTGCCATGCTGTTCATCGCAAAACTACTGCTTACCACCCGCAGACGAATGGCCTAACCGAACGCTTCAACCGCACGCTCGGCGACATGCTCTCAATATACGTCGCCGCCGATCACACAAATTGGGATGCCATTCTGCCCTTCGTCACCTACGCCTATAATACCGCCCCTCAGAGCACTACTGGTTTTTCACCCTTCTTCCTGTTGTACGGAAGGCACCCGTTGCACACCATTGACACGATACTACCCTACAAGCCGGATCCATCTGATTGTGCGCCTATTTCTGACACAGCCAGGCTTGCTGAAGAGTGTCGCGAGCTTGCAAAGGCCTTTACAACGCACGAACAAGAGCGGCAGAAGAGCCTTCGCGGTGGCACCACCACTTCTGAGTCCACGTTCCTCCCCGGAGCGCTCGTATGGCTCTCGGTCCCTACCACTGCAACCGGCCTCTCTTCAAAACTACTGCCGAAATACGAAGGCCCCTACCGGGTCGTCGAGCGCACATCCCCGGTCAACTACCTGATCGAACCCATCGAACCAGCTTCAGACATGCGCCGTCGAGGGCACGACATAGTCAACGTGGAGCGCCTCAAGGCCTACTATGACCCACTCATAGTAACGAGCTGTTAGGTCGCCGGACGGCTCCCTTTTCGTACCCGGGGTAGTTGTGGCGAAGCAATAGGAGATTTTCCTAATTCAGTCTGGCCACACTGATTTTTTTGCCGTCCGCCATTAGTAGGGCGTCATTTCAGGCAGTTGCATGGGCAGTGTCGGAGAGCCCACACTACAGCGTCTCGCTTACTGTTTTGGTGGTGATGTCGTGGTCCAAAAGTCTCGCAGTTATTCCGGAGACTCTTACGGAAGAAAAAGTGGAAGCCTACAGCGCCTCAAAAAGGTTAGCGAAGCACAACGATGAACGAAGTCACAAGTTTGCTGTGGGAAGCTACGTCCAAACCGCCTCGATCGAAACGTCTTCGTACGCAGGGCTATCCTGAAAGCACTCAACGGAAAACTTTCGGCTCACGCGCTTCTCCAGCTGGCTACGCTCTTGTGCTGCAATGTCGAGCGCTCGCTCTGCTTTGTACAACGAACTTTTAGTGAGCTCCACTTATTCGGCTTTTTTCTTTACTTCCGACTTTAACGCACGGACACGCGCCGTCATTACGTCGAGTTGTTCGGTGAGGTCGGAAATCTTTAGCGAGCACGCACAACCACACACCACGCCATCGATGCTGCTCGTCACCGATGTAGGAGAGCAGATGTCTACGTCGCTCACATCCGCGGTAGTCGATCGCCCGCCTTCGGAAGGCACTGTAGCGCTGACGAGGTTAAGTGGTTCTCGATTTCTTGGCTTTTTTCTTGGCGGAGGCCTCGGAGCACGAAATGCGAAGATGCTGGGCACGGCGTCTTGCTTCAAGAAACGACGGTTTCCGGCGACGTTTGGCAAGTAGTTTGCTTCAGTAAAATGCCTTGAACAAACTTTTGTGAACTTCGTCACGGTGAAGAAAGGGCCTTCGTCACGCTTAATAGCTATAATCCACCTTTTCCTCCAGTCCGTATCCTTCGGAACAGAAAAAAAAACAAGACCTGCAAGAAAAGGTAGGCATCAGCCGCGCACCGATTGTAAACAAAGCCGCGGGCAAGCGCGCTTCTGCTTACCTTCGACCCATCCTCGTCTCGAAATCCTCTTTGCGTGCACTGCGGTACACAGCAATGGGCTGGCATTGCGCTGATCCCGTTCTATCGGAAACGGCAACTATTTGCGCAAACAGGATCGCACGCGAGCGTTCAATCTGAAGCGCGCGCGCGTATACTCTGACTGCTCTCACGGCGCGCGACCTACTAATGGCGGCTGAGAAATGCTTCTCGTTGCTGCCGACAGGTGGCGCTGAATTAGGAAAATCTCCTATTGGTACTGTTCAACGGTTGCGCTCTCCAGTGGCTCCTAGTGGGTCGTCCTCTTCTAAACGCCTCTCGCGCTCGGAGCCCGTGTTTTTGCCTTGACTGTCGCCATAGTGCATTGTCGCCGAGTGCCGTCCAATAAACAGCTTAACAATGTTTTTTTAACGCTCTCGAATTTAAATTACCACTGTCTTTTCTCGCCGTTCTTGTGTATATATAAACTAACAATCACCTGTGGAGCATACCTGTATACGTTATTCATGTCATGACCAGAGAGTCATATTCGTGAAATCCTCTTACCCTCCCGTGCCAATACTGGTCTACACCAAGTTAAGGAGGCGATCACGAGAGCACCCAGATGTAGGCGGCTAGATAGATACGTAGAGAGGAAGGCTCAAAAGTGCCTTGGGTTCGCTAAGAAATGCTTCGCACTTAATATTCAGGCATATTTCAGGCTCCTTTTAAACGTGAAATGCGGGATCATGGTTGACGCTGTAGTGCCCAATATATATCATAAACTATACGCCGAGTTTGATACCTCAATCTCCCTATTAAAGCACGAGAAAGTTAGTTCTTAGGCTGTGGTTATTATTTCTTACGCACTGGAGCGTGTTTTGAGATGACAAAGTGCAGAAAACAAGTTACTTGTCTTACAAATGATTACCCTACTTATTACGATGCAACTGAAATTGTATTCCACTCTTCTTTTTTGTACAGGTGCACCTTACATGGGCACGAATTGCTGTTCCGAATTTCTCACACGAATCGCATCGTAAACTGGCTGCCTGAAATTGTCCAGTACTTGTTTCTGCTCGAATATAAGGTCTAACGACTACCATATAAACCGGGATCGAGTCTACTCATTCAACTGTTCAGTATTCAGTATGATTACGCTGCAGGACAGCAGTGCTATCAGTGTTACATCGGAGCGCAGAAGTATCTGTGAGGACAATTGGTGCAAACGAGTTTTGCCCAGTAATTCTGCACTCATTTTGTGACGCCTCTGTTCAAAATAGCCTCCGAATTTGTCTCGATTTAGGCATAGCTATTTGTTTTCTTTACTCGTACCACGTTTCTACTCGTTTTACAAAGAATATCCGGCGCCCTAATTTGACATTTCTTTCGTTGAGCCTAGCACTGAACGAGGTCTTCCTTTGTTTCATGAATGTTCGTATTTTTTGCACGTTATAAGTTGTCCGTACTTGCAGTTTTGTTGACGGCATTATGAGCCTCTCATTTCTTTTACATGTTTTTCTTTATAAGACAGATTTCAAGCAACCATTGTTTCGTTTGTTTGGAATAAGAAAGCATTCGGCCCTTGATTCGTTGTCTCATTTTTCTGTGTTTTTACGTTTGCCTTTTCTGTCCCTGTTCTTCGCGCTGCTCCCTTAAGATCTTCACCCAACTAGCCGACAAGTTCACGCTTCAAGTCTTCATTGTTGAGTATTTGTATACGCTACACGAACGCTTTTGTTCGCTCGTGTAAAGAGCAACTCCGGCAAATTTAATGTTCATTAATAGCAACATAACTGACTTTCGATATATTTTCTATTTGGCACTCTGATTATGTTAGTCAAACGACACGACTGCAACTGATTTAGTCCTATCGAAAATTAATTAAAGGTTGCTTGTCCATTCCCAAGTCATTCCGTCGAATGTGCGACCTTTTTTGTGGGTCACCCTGTGTCTGTGAAGTGATAGCCGACCTCACCCAGCACGGCGATGCCCGGAAGCGTGACAGCGATAATTTCAGCAACGATGTCAGCTCTTAAGGCGGCGTGAGACTTTGAAAGCGAGTTTCAAATTTTGCCTGTACAGCAGTGGTAATAAAAACTATGGCAGTAAAATTTGCAAGGTACTTTAAAGGTAGAAGCAGGTTCCATTGGAGCTCAAAATTATTCTCAAATTGTGCTTAGTGTTTTTAGACGCGAAGCATCTCTTGCTTGGGGGTATGTCCCGCGTCATGGTAGTCCGCACTCACATTACGCATGCGCAACTCTCCTCCTTCCCTCTATCCAACAGCTGTGCGTTACTCTCTCCACATCTCTCCCAGCACCTGGTTGCGCTTCTGCGTTCTCGCTTCTGCTCTCGCGGCGCATGAGCTAGTCTCCTCCTCTAGTCTCCTCTCCTTCAAGTGGTAGAGCGCTGCGCGCGTTCAGTCCAGCTACAGTGTTGTCCAGCGCTTGCTTCGGTTGACTCCTCTGAAATGCGGGCTCGACATGCCGAAATTCTCTCCTG
Source organism: Rhipicephalus sanguineus (assembly GCF_013339695.2). NCBI lineage: Eukaryota > Metazoa > Arthropoda > Arachnida > Ixodida > Ixodidae > Rhipicephalus > Rhipicephalus sanguineus. The sequence goes on from NC_051178.1 coordinate 56,543,955, forward strand.
CGCAGCGCCAGCCCATGCGCGTCTCCTCCCCCTCTCTCTCCTCTCCTACGCTGCCTCCCTCTCGCTCGCCTGTAGACCGCGTTCCCCGCTCGCCCTGTGAGAATTAACGGCCAGGCTAGAGGGAAGACACGACACGCGTAGTGTTCCTCTTCGCGTTCCACGACGCGAGGTCGGTAGCATGCCCGAGGACGGTAGCATGCCCAACGAACGCCATCGGAACGCGATCGTGCAAGTGCTCCGGCTTCGCATCGCCTCATGGTCCCCTTTAGCGGGAGATGGCGTAATTTTTATTTTTGTTTTCTCAGTTTTTCTGCATTCGTACCTTTTTGAAAGATTTGCTGTTTGTAGAGCATTGCACTTTTGCGCATACGTAACTGCTAATGTTTTAGAGAAGTGGTACTAAAATTGTTAGCATATAAAGAAAAACTAGATTTGTTATTTTTTTACGTTTGTCGGTGTATGAAAAGTCCCACTTCAGAATGTTTTTTTATACTAAAAAATACGAATGTACCTAGGCTAGTGATTCTAGTTCCAGTTATGTAAGCGCCACAAGTTAAAGGACGTGAAAAGTTTTGTTTGCTTATGCCAGACAGTTCCTGAGAAAAGGGTACTCAAACATCAATGATGTTCTTCTGAGAAAAACGCAGAAATTACGTAGGGATACACCCGCATTTCCTGTCAACATGTCGGAGAAAAAAGGCCTAAAAATTAACTTTTTTTTAAACCGCGAGTGCCGTTTGCGAAAGGAGGGAGCTGCTAGCTAGATGAGCCAAAGTAGGGGCTAGTTGGTTGCGCATAGTCGACAGCTGCAGCGCGCTGCTCAAATACAAAGAAGTAACAACTGTGACACTTGTTAGTTCGCGCTCGTCCTGTGTATACGTTCTTTTCGTGCGTCCTTTTTTGTGTTTGAGCAGCGCGCTGCAATTGTCGAGCTGTGACGTTTGTTATTCCACCTTCGTCCTGTGTGTGTTCTTTTCTTACGTCCTTTGTGATGGAGTAGTGCACTGCAAGTTTCGAGCTGCTTGCCGTTCTTCGTGTGGCATTCGAATTTGTTGCTATCGCATTATTTGTTCGCCCTTGCGGCAAAACTGCGACATTTTTTTTTTTATTTTCGATCTATTTTTGTCCGTGCAATGGTTCTACACTGCGTGCGCATGTGTCCTCCCAGGTGGCAGCCTGTTCGCATCCAAGATTCGCTCCACGAACGCGCTGACTATGATGGACCCGTTCCAGCGCCGATACGGCCACCTCGTTTGCGTCATGCTCATGCTGCCGGCCATTTGCGCCGAGGTCGCCTGGTCGGCAGCCGTCCTGGCAGCACTTGGTCAGTGACAATGGCCGGTGCAGTCGCGACCTCTGTGATGCATCGTATTCGACAACTATACGCCACGTGGTTCACGTCGGATGCCGATAGCTTCGCTTAAACTACAGCCTAACGCAGTGCTTCGCCACAGAACGGGGCGCATTCTCTACATACTCCAGTGTTCTGTGCTCGGTAGCTGGTTAAATTGTCCACATGCTTAATGTCCACCTACGCTTACATTAGTACGCTTATGTGGACATTAGTTGCTTAGGTGGCTCACTAAGCTTATAAGGACCACAAAACAGCACTAAGACCACCGGTATCTCATCCATCATTATCATCATTATCCATCAGCAGGAGATGCACACATACACAAGCGCACGAATGTCACAATCCGTGAGTTTCTTATGCCGCGAGATGTCTGTAATTGTGTCACCGTGTGCGGCAAGTGCGTGACATCAGAATGAAGCCGACAAGAATAATGCCTGCCTATGACGTAGATTGACCCTAATGAGGGTCAATCTACGTCATATCTTAACAGTATAGTGCAGGCTCATGTTCCTCCAAAACTGTTGTAGCGGAAACAGGATAGCCTCTCTGTATCTACATCTAAAATAACTTACAGAAAGACTTCAAAGGAACCTCATGTCGACATACCTAGAGGTGGGAATCCTGCAAAAAAATGGGTATTCGCTCGACTTTCAACTTATTTTTTGGTATAGCTGACAGTCATGACAAGTGAGGCTAGCAGGCGTCTGTTAAAACAGAGTTAGACCTTCCCCCCTTCACCGCCCTCCTCTTCACTGTCCAGCAGTGGCGTAGCCAGGGGGGGGGGGGGGAGGGGGACGCACACCGGGCCCGTGCCCCTCCCCCCGAAATTTTTCTTCTGCATGGTATACAGAGCACAATATGACGCTCGACCACACTTACCTGCCCGGACCTCACGCCGGATCAAAAGCGTTCCCCCCCCCCCCCCCCCCCCCCCACCGAAATATATTTCGGCCTACGCCACTGCTGTCCAGCCATCATTACTGACCACAGGCTCCAAGACCATGAATTGAGCGCTACGAAGAAAGCTTCTCTTTAGATGCAGTTTCACAGTATACTGCTCCAAATACCGACTACAGCGTATAGTCCATCTGGCAAGCTGGCTGCAGCACTGTGGAAGCAACGAGGCCGCTTTTCTTAAAGGACCCTTGACACCAAATTTGGAAACTCGACATGCTTGTGTTGTTTAATATTTCTACGTGCGTGGGCACTTCTGACCAATTATGAGTGACGGACGTTGCCTTCAAGATATTTTAATTTGGTTTTAAAGTAAGCGTGAGTGCTCATCTGAGTTTTCAGCACCTCGCGTCATCGCCACCAGTATGACGGAGGCAGAGGCCCAGTGTGGCGTTTCACGAGTAAAAAGAGCATTGTCGACGTCAGAGAATACATATTTGCAGGCCGCGCACAATACCCCGACTGGCAACCGCGAGGACTATCGTTCGTCACCCATCTCGCTCTGTTGTCGGGCAGCTCTCAGCGTTGTTCTCGCTGCTTCGGCCAGGAATGCCTTTTTTTTTTTGAGTAAGGGGGGGGGGGGGGCACGTACTTAATACCAAAGCACCCGCATCGTTTCGTTCTTCGCCACGCCCGGGGCCCCGATTTGAAAACTGCGCTTTAAACGACACCAAAGCTTGTGTGCACATGATCTTAAGCGCCCCCCGCTGTGGGGCGCTAGTTTCCTATGGTATTTAGGCGCGCGTTTTGAACTGCCGCAAAACTGTTCTCAATTAACGACGCTAGCATTCATTATACGATGTATTAGAGCATTTACGATTCAATTCCGGGGATCACCAGACACAACGCTACAAATTACAGCAAAAAAAAGTCGCAGACAAAACTTTCTCTGTCAGGGGTCCTTTCATGTTTGTTCACAATGTCACCGAATCCGTAAGTACTGATACGCTGAAGTTTCATGGCGCTAGACGTTAGCGCCATAAAATGGCCGTCGCTATAATGGCCACCACTAGTGGTGAATGAAGGAATGGAATTTCGAGGGCTCGCTTCTTTGTTTGACTCAACCTTAATTAAAACCAACAGATAATGTAGCCGAGGAAAGTATAGGGGGCTTTAATTGTGCTGTTTTAAGTGTGTTATAGTAATTGCGATATAGATGAGAATAAAGTAAAGTGGACGAAACGACAACTTGCCGACGGCAGGCACCGAGCCTTCAACCTTCTCTAGTGGCGGTCGTTAATCACTTCTGATAAGAAAGGCTTTATCCTTTAGCCATGTTGGTTCTGCGTGGCTTTGCTGCAAACGCATGCGCGGTTCCATGCTCTCGTGAACGACTTTCCAATGAACATCAGTTGCAAGTTAAGCGTCTGTCATGTCTTTTGCTTTCCGTTCCTGCCGCTCATAATTTTACTATAACTTGCACTGCAGGTTCATCGGTGCGCGTTATTGCGGAGGTGAACGTGCCAGTGTCTATCATCTTTTCGGCGATACTCACTTTCGTGTACACCGCACTGGGTGGGATCTACGCAGTCGCCGCTACGGACGTCCTGCACATCGGTGTCATGGTGTTTGGGCTGGTACGAGTCGTTTTACTTCGCATGCGCACAAGTCCCACGCGAGCATTTTAATAAGATAGATTAACATATGGAACAAATATGTCGCACTGCGCACAAGTGCAATTGAGCAAACAAGATAGACAAACTTTTTAACGATTTTCTTTTCTGATAATTTGAAATGTCCTGTTTTCTGTTGCTTTTTTTTTCTGAACAATGAGTCGCTCAATCAAGTGCGTGTCAGATGTTGCTGTCGAAAAATGACATTCCGCGGAACCCTTGCCGCAGTCTGTCGCGCCCTTTATTTTAATTTTGTACAGCCTGCAGCCGCTGGGAGATAGAAGTGCTCCGAAGAAGCAGTGCCCAGTTTTTAAAAGTTAAACAGGATTTTCTGAATTTGTATAACACCATCAATAAACCTTTCAAGGCAGAAACTATGGCTATATGCATACTTTTGGCACGTTGTTTACAAGCGCTGTCCTGTCAAATTCTTAGATCTTCTGTCCTCTTTTTATGTGCGCTTCAAAAGCTTTTGCTTTAAACATGAATGTTCACCAACTATAGCCCATCTCGCCGTCTTGTTGTTTACATGCGCCAAAACCTTCGGTTCAGCCGTCAAGTTCCTGAAGGTATCCGCCTCACAGAATATCTAGGGAATGAATTTGCCTGACGGAAGCAACATCTGAAAGCTTGTAACCTAGAAATGCGTCAGCCCGCCGCCTTGTAATATAATTTCGTAAGCTCTTGCGTCGAAACTGAGAGTCAAAGAATGGAAGAAACTTCTATGGAGGGTTTCTTCGTTATGATGACAGAAAGCGAAGCAAAAAAAACGACAGGTTGGGACGTGCTTTTCGCCGTTATATTCAAAATGATATGAAACTCCAAATGAACTCGCACTGGCTTTGTCATATAGAAATGTATATAGTATTGGCACAAGGTCCGGATACTGACTCAGTTGTCTGTCAACAGGCTAGGGAAGCATCCGTCGTGACAAGAAACCTGTTCTTATTCATCATATTATGAATGAGAGCACTAGAAATTATATGCTGCTTCTTATTTTTTATTATGGTATAAGGCCTGATCCTGAGTACCACGATAGACTATGTAACATGTGTCGAGGTTGCGTTTCTATGCAATAAATGATGGAAATGCAACACACCACCAGTATCGAAACTTTTACAAAAGCTAGACGAAACGGTATGTCACCTGTGTGTTTAAACTTTCCAAGTGAGACTAGCCTTAACCGTAGCATGATCAGCGTCAGTTCATTGCATTTTATCGGCTAAAATTTCGCCATTGGTAATTTCCGCTTTTTATGCCCCGAAAAATGAAAAAAGCTAGAAGGGAAACGACTATTCTGCAATTCTCCGTGTTCGCTTTGTTTTGCGAGCTCTCGCATATCTACTGTCGGTACAAACTGAACTTTCCGCAGTGGTTGTGCGTTCCATATTGCGTCACAAACAAGGCCGCCAACACGATTCCTTGGCCCGAGGGCAACTGGATAGGCACAATGAGCATGGACTATGCAAACTTCATCATCGATGAATTTGCCACCACTGCGCTGGGAGGCATACCCTGGCAGGTAAGTAGACAATAAACGTTTCACTCTTAAAAAGGTATTAAAAGGGGCGCTTTAAATACGTTTTCATCGAACTTGCAACCTTTCAGCACCCATTTTGCTCATATCTTCCGAAGAAAACCCCGAAATAAGGTTTTGTAGTCACTATGTGCTTCCAATTTTGTAACTCCTTTATTGAACTTATTCGCCCGTACCGTTCTTTTCGTTTGGTCTTAAACGATGGAAGGTGGTCCTATCCTTCGGGACACGGCTTTAGTGCATACGAAGATAAAACGGGGTTATTATTAAATGTGCGTACCGTTTCCTTGGCTACTTTCTGCCATTCCGACTGGGTGCATGAACACTTACAGGACCGGATGCGCAGAACAATGTGCCGCACGAACGTGAACATAGCACTGGCGCCACGGACGTATGTGCTCGGTGATGGCAGACACAAAACGCCAAGACAGGAACTGACGTCACGTGCAACATGCTTATACTCGAACTGATACGTCATAGGTGCATGTTTCATCGCGCAGAATGTTTCTTGGAAGGTCCCTTCGTCAGGCAGAATGTCAGTCAGGTAGAACGTGTCTTTAAGAAGGCACCGCAAGCCCATTAAGAGGCTTGGCGCGTTCTCGCGACGCCATCGAGTCGCCGTTCAATGGGATGTGGATGCGACATAAATACAAAGCGAAACATTTCGTCAACTGCATTGCTGTACGCATGCACTGTGACAAACACCCATAGTTCCATAGTTTCTGGTGTAACTTCCTTTGAAGGCGAACTTTGTAAACAATTCATTAACTATTTTTCCGTGTTTTTGTGGACCAATGGTCAGAAGTGGGATTTACCCTAATTCTGTGTCACATACCTGCTATGGGTTTTCTGTTGGCAAAGTTACCGATTGCAGGCTTATTGGAGCGAATACAATTGTGCTGTTACCACAGC
>NC_051178.1:56550424-56587532 GCF_013339695.2 Rhipicephalus sanguineus
AAAGCTTCTGACGCAGAGACCGTGATGCAGCAAATCGTAATCGATATTTGCTGATGTGAACTCACTAAAGTGGCCTCTAGTGCAATCAGGTCAAATTCCTCGTCGCTTATATTTTTCCCACGCACGCATCTCATCGCAATCGACTTCCTTGTGAGGTAACTGAGGGACACTATAAGATGCATGTTCAACATATGCACTAGCGATTTAATTCAATGATAGCTTAGTATGCATCGGAGAATTAGTGTACGACATCGGCTGTTGCGCTGTTCTTCGGCTTCGTCTTTCAGCGTCAACCAGAAGCTACGTGAAAAACAGACGCGCTCGTCTGTAACAGTGCTGAAATATAGTACGTGATATACGATTATGGTAATAATGGTTAACTTTCCAAAGGATGTGAAGGGATTGCTAATGTTGCCTAGTGGTGGTTAAGGTTCGATATCATTTCATTAACGCTCGCTATTAATGTCTAACAAGTGCGACAAAGACCAGCAGAGGGCAATACATCTCTCATCACACGCAACCACTTCGGAAGGTCGTGGGAGCGGTGACTTACCCGGTAGGACCTGGAAGCCAGCAGGCAATCTTGGACCAGGTCAAGCGAGCCGCTCGAGCCAGTGGGACCCTGGTATAGAGGCACCACCCACTGGAACCTTAGTTTGCTGTTTTATTAAAATGGTTATTCCTAGTCCTAAATGATAGCTATACACGTGTTCATCCGCGTTCAGCCTACAATAATAAGAGGAAGATGAGCTTTGTGCCTGAGAACTCGTGAGCGTGTTCGAGGTGACTGGTAGCCATCTTGAATGTTCTGGGCTCATGCGGCGCCAATAAACGTCTGTATGAGTTCTTAAGTCCCCGTGTTGGCTGTTCTGTTCACCACACATTTAATACGACGGTAATTATCGGCTAATTGTGGACTAAGGTCTGCGATGTGGACTATGGGGTGTCGCAGCGCCAACGTTGTCATTATTCAATCATAATTCAATAATTTGCAGGCCATTTAGCTAGCGCTAGGAAGAGCGCCTGGCGAATGTCCATGCTCTCACGCAAACCCATCAACTACTTTTACGTTCTCGGTCGACTGCATTGCTCCTTGTTCGCTTCCGATCTCGTAGACTTCACCACTGCTTCTACACGCTAAGGCTTGGTCGCCGATTCGTTAATTCACGTTTCACTCATGCGTAATTCGCATTTCATTAACCTTTAATTAACTAAACTCCGCACTGGTTCTTACAATAATTCACCGGTAATTTCCTTAAATTCACCTTAATTCCCATTTCATTCACCTTATGCGCCAATTATCGCTTATCATCATGTCGTATACCAATGCACCAAGTCCTAATCTATCTATCTATCTATCTATCTATCTATCTATCTATCTATCTATCTATCTATCTATCTATCTATCTATCTATCTATCTATCTATCTATCTATCTATCTATCTATCCTCTATGCGTATCCCACGACGACTAACTTTCTTCGCTGGCGCAGACTTCACGGCTTTCGGCTACGTCGGGGGGCACATGTTGCGGGACACCGACATGCACGACGTCCTGCCGTACAGCTTGCACTACCTGGTGCCTGCCTACGCGGCGGTCGTGGGCCTAGGCGCCATCGCGTCCGCTGTCATGTCGTCGACCGGTGCGTCGGCGCTTAGCGTATAGCCTCGCTCTTCACCAGGAACGTCTACTTCAACGTCATGAGGCCCAACGTGAGTGAATCCGCGCGAGTCGGCACCCTTGGTCCTGGACAGTAGGTGGCGTAGGTGTACTTCGGGACCACTGGTAATCTCCACGATACATAATGGCACTCGCTTCAGGTGAAATCTCGCTCAACAATGAACGCCCAATGCTAGTGTCACAGTGTCGCCCGAAAAAAAACGAAGCACTGATCACGATAGGAATGCATCCAACACCAACAACGTAAGTTGCATCTAACTTACCGGATCATTCACATTCGCGTACTAATTTAATTAACGAGCGCGATGCATGCGCGCACAGAAAAATACACACACATCTCATTCGATGACTTTGAACACTGGCTTTCACAACGCCGGCGTGCTAAATGGGGCAAAGAAAAGAGAGAAAACGCACCGGTTTTTTGTTTGTTTGTTTGTTGTTGTTGTTGTTTTCAAAAAACGCCAGGTGCAACATCACACACGTTGAGATATGAGGATGCCGGCGGAAACATCCCCACCAAGCTGTCTGCCCTCTCGGCTCTCTAAACCAGTGATAGAAGCACCGCAGATTACTTGCAAGATAGGGCAGTCGCGTTGTTTTCTTTACAACCTACGCGCACGGCATCCGCTTTTATGATTTGGACCTTCCTATGGAAGAACTAACGCACGGTGAGACGCACGCTCGCTAGCCGCCTCTCCTGCCTGAACGCGTTCTGCTTCTCTCCTCACAACTCTCCTCCACGCCGGTGACTTCGTCGTCGACGACGACGTCACCGGCGGGACGTCTGTGACGTCATGGTGATGTCACAGATCAGAATTTGCGACGGTATGACGATGTGACGTCATCGCAGGACATCATCTCTTGGTCATAAGCGGGCCGGTCCTGGAGTAGTGCAAAACCACTTTATGTTCAGAAAGCTTTCGGGTGCTAGTGGAGGAAAGGGGGGAGGGGGAGGGGCGTCAATATTTTGAGCGAGAGGAAAACGAAGAGGAAGATGGATTTCGCCTTCGACACGTCTGAGGCGATCGCATAAGGGACCGTGTGGGTTTTTCGGTCACTACCAATCGAAAACACTTTCCCGCAGGCGAGTTGGGAGGAGATGGCTGCGGTTGTTCGCATGAGCGTGTGCCTTTTCGGTGCCACTACTACGGCCATGGCGCTAGACGTGCGCTCCATCTACACTGTGTGGAACCTGAGCACCGACATCGTCTACGTGCTGCTCTTCCCGCAACTCATCTGCCTCTTCTACCTGGCGGAATTCACAAACACCTACGGTGTACTTGCCGGTACACCCGTTTTCTTGGCCTGCATAGCATGATATTCTGTGACCTGGGATCATGTCTTCGGACGATCACTTTCGGGGATACAATCGAAACTTCACGAGACTGGAGGCTCGCGCGTTCGGCCGTCTATATATGGGCCACGCTGATCTGGCACTGCGTCAATCCGCGTTATGACAGCAGGTCAGGATCATTATTGCTTATACGAGGATTCACGGATTGTGGCATTTAACTTCCTAAAACGACTCGGACTGTGAGAGACGCCGCAGTGGAGGGCACCGGATTGAATCCACCACCTTGGGTTCCTTAAAGGGACACTGAAGGCAAATAACAATTTATGTCAGAGTGAAAGCTCAATATATGACAACGTCTAAAACGGCAATATTATCAGCAGCAGTGCCCTACTTACCGAGAAATTAAGCTAAATGTATCGCAAGATGAGCGCCACGAGCGGCACATTTTGGAAATGATCTCGATGACGTGAGAGAGTTCGACTACAATTATTCACTCGTAATCAAACTAGCTGCAATAAAAAAAGAACCTTCCGTGCATCATGAGACGTAATAAAATGCTGCTTGTTCGTTTCTGTTTGATTCAAAAAGAACCTCTTTGGCGTTGCCATGGGGAACGGCGCGCGTGGTTCAAAGGCTCCGTTTTCGCCGAACTGCGCTTCGCTCGGCACCCTGATTCGCTCACGCGGTCGCGTCTCAGTGGTAGTTTCGGTATCGCGTGCGGCCGCATGTGTTTTGCGCATTCGTGAAAGTCGCTCTGACAGAAAGTTCGACGAAATGTCGCACCTATGTGATGTTGCCGGATGCCCGAATGGCGCACGCCGTCAGTGCACGCCACCGCGCAGTAAAGGCGGGCAACCTTGGGCACGGCAGCAAGTGACGTGAGAAACACCGCTTTCAGACGGGCGATTTGAAGTGCGCTAACGCGATGCGGACCACTAAAACGTGATTTTATTTCAAAATAAGCACTTCCTTGGCACAAAAGTAGCACTACGAGGTTTCTGGACAATTATTTCAACAATCAACGTCGACTTAATATTTGCCTTTAGTGTCCTTTTAACGTGCACTGACGTCGTGCAGTAGGCGGGTCCCTAGCATTTTGCCTCCATCATTACGCCGCGGACATATCGAAAATGCGGCTTGTCAGGTCGAAAATCAAGAACCGGAGCAGCCGAGCCGTCACAGCGGTATAGACGCTGGCGCATCCGGCGCCTGATCTCGTGAAATGTCCAGAAAGTCGAAGTATCCCCGAAAGCGATCGCTTGACCGCGCCACCCCTGGATACAGTCCGTAATCTATAGCGAAAATTCAGTCAACTTGAAAATGATAAAAGGACGAGAAGGAAGTAGGGTAACTGACGTAGGAGTAAACCAAGATGGCGCGGTGTCTTTTACATAGCATATTTAAAGAAAACACGATGACGTGGACGAATGCGCGAATGTAATCGAAGCGTTCTTGGTTGGGTTTCTCCTCCGTATCTGGCTTACGGTTGGTCATGTTACGGTTATGGCTTCAAAGAATCAGGTGGTCAAAAAACTCGTGAGAAGCGCGCTACAGCGTACCTCATAAAACTATCGTGGTTTGGGCCCCACAAACCCCGGAATTTACTTTTAAATGAGACCAATATGATCACATCAGACACCTGATTGCATCTATCTTTTTGCTTGCTTGTTGCTGTTTTTTTCTGCTGCAGGTTTTCTGGTCGGTCTCCTGATGCGTACGTTGTGCGGTGAGCCGCTCATCAACGCCCCCACGTTTATCAGGCTGCCGCTGTGTCGCACGATGTGCATGATCGCGAGTTTCAGCAGCACCGTCGGTGTGTCGTACGCCTGCAAAAACCTGTTCGCGCGTCGAGTACTGCCCGACTTCTTGGGCTGTTTCGTTGTGGTCGGCGAGGACGAGCGCGGCTGGTATCTAGTGCGCAGTGGCCTCGGCTCCATCTCGGAGCCACTGGTGCATAAAGACGCAGCCGCCGCCGCCAAGGCCGACGCACCGGCTCCAACCGCTAGCGCCGGATCCGACGACGTGGAGTTCAAACCCGTGAGATGCAACGAATTCTCGCACATACGGCAAAGCACGTAGAGCGTAATGTATACGCATACGAGGCGCGTTCGAAAAGTAAAGCCCGTTCCACGCAGTGAAGGCTGTCGAAACAGCGAAGCGCTCTCGTGCCAAATACCGCTTCTTCCTCAGGCGTACGAGAAGTCTTGCTCATCTTCGGAAAGGGCACAGCGCACTTAAACCCCCGCTCTTACATCCATAGCCGGTCTCCACCCCGCCTCTCCTCCTTGCGCCCAGCGCGGCCTAGCATTGGTTACCTCCTCTCCGGCGCACCTCTTAGGCCAACGACACCTAGAAATACCGCTTCGTCCGCCACCGAGGCATTTAGGCCATCTTTGGGCGTATCTGGGAACCAGAGCGTGAGAACTGCGGATACCCATCTGTCACCAGGCCCAGCCCTAGAACAGCTCTGCTGTTAAAAGTGTCCAACCTTCTTCCCTCGTGAACCAGTGTAGTTTGAGAGGTTTCCTTCTGCGGAGGCATGCAGAAGACATCGGTGCTCATGCATGAATATTTTCCCGCCCGCAGCAAGCGTCGGTTGCTGACAGACGGTCCTCAAGAGAGCGCGTGTAGTGAGCGCTTGTCGGATTCCAGTAAGTTGTAAAATAACGGAACAACTTCAGCAACGATATTTCACCAAATCTTGTGGAAAGCTTGGCGATACCCAAGCAAAAGCCATTGCCAAGATTCAGCAGGCTCTTGGTGATGGTGCCATGAGCACGTCTCGAAGAAGAAGGCGGTAAAACCGCTTCTAAGTTGACCGCACATCAGTGGACTGCGAACCGCGTTCAGCCAGAAGACCACTCAGCGAGCGACTTCGGTCATGGGCCGTCGCATTACAGTCCGTGAGCTTGAAAACGAGGAAAGGGTAAGCATTGGATCACTACATTCAAAGCTGATTCAATTTTGATTCGACGAGACATCCAATGTTTGCGTACTAAAAACGTTTCCGCGCAATTCGTGCTAAAATTGCTAACAATTGAGCGGAACAAACTCCGCGTGGAAAACATTCCTGTGATTCATCAGACTCCCTACACTCCCGACATGGCTGCGGCGACATTTAGATGTTTCGAAAGCTAACAATTCCATTGATAGGAACCCCATTTGAGTCGAGAAATGATGTCATGCGCAATATGATGAGGCGGCTGATCGCCATTTTTAACGGAAGCGTTTCCAACAATGGTGGGAACGCTGTGGTTTTGCACCCCCTAATGAATGAATGTATTTCTTCTCCCCAAAGTTTCGATACGTTTTGAACACACCTCTTATACTGTCACCAGCAAACTGTAGCTCTCTGTAGTTTATTCTTTTGTTCAGCTTGACATCAGTCGGTCAATTTGGACACCTTTTCTCGCAAAGCTAAGTACAGGCACGCCGAAATCGGACCTCACATGTTAATTTGTTCGGTCACTGTGCTATGGGACAAAGAAATGAGGAAACCACTAGTTATTGCTAGGACGCTTCTGCCGACCATCGTGCTGTCTGAAGCTTCACAGGTGCTTTTCATGCTGGTTAGATCTTCGCCGTCATCATCATCACAATGATGATGATGGTAATGACGATAGAGGTCAGAAACAAACGACACAGGAGGACCGCGGTGACGTGTGCTGGTGGCTCCTTTTGTGGTTCCTTGGCTTGGTATTCTATTGCCGCAAGGGGCTCTTCAGTCCCAAACGTAGCGCCGGTCCAATATAGCTAGAGCTTGACCAGCCATATCAGCCGAACAGGGTCCTGACAGACGAGACGACATGGAATTAAAAAAAAATGGAAGGGTATCTTACAGTATCGCTAAGACGACTCGAAGGCCGAAGCTTTAGTGGCGATGCATTAAAAACTGAAACGTCACCTCAGAATCCGATGAACCGTTGGTTTCGTCGCGTGCCACGGGCGTTAAGGCTGAAGGAGGGAACTCAATCTCAAGCGGTGGTAAGGAGTATCCTAGCCGCGAGTGGAGATGGCGGCCAATAGGGGTCAGCAGCAAGCGTTGGTGCTGACTGAGCCAGTGTGCCTCTAGCAGCTTACTTATTGTGTTATGTGTCTCCAAACTGAGCAGAGGGCGTGTAAATGTGTAGTTCGGAAGGCCGTTGGCCAACGTTGTCGCTTTGGGAATCGTTGCGTCTATGCGCAGTTCTTGCAGTTGGGTTACCGCTGGTAGGGCAGGTGTTATGTCAGCTGGATAATAACGTATGCTTCCACAAATAATAATGTTTATTATTATTATTATTATTATTATTATTATTATTATTATTATTATTATTATTATTATTATTATTATTATTATTATTATTATTATTATTATTATTATTATTATTATTATTATTATTATTATTATTATTAATCTTTAAAAGCACCAATACAAAATTGTCCTGCCAAAGCCGCATTGGGCTTGAAGGGCAGAGCCGACAGACAACAGACAAACGAATTGTTGTGGCTAAGACCACAGGAAAATGCAGAGCAACCATTTTTTATTAGCAGGAACATGTAAAAAATACACGGGCTCGTACAGCAGTGTGGGAAGAAATAAGCTGAAACTAAAACAAATGGCGTCACCTAAACTTAAATGAGGTACGCGTTCACTTATGAAACAGCGAAAAAACAACCACACAATACCAGAGTACAATCAGTCTTTCGGTGTGGTAATAGAAAGCGAGAAAAGCCAGAAAAGAAAGGCAAAAAAACATAAGTACCTTTAGCACCACGCTGACGTATAACAAAAAAAAAGTATTGAATTTTTTCAGTACATCGACACCTGAGTGTAGCTCGAAATTTCATGGTTACCTCAAGGTTCCAATACCGCAACGGTATTTATTGGAAGAAAATAACAGATATCGCGAAAGAATTAAAGATTAATGCGACGAAGAATTTACTTCAGTTTATATTTTGTTTTTGCCCGAAAGGCGCTCGCGCGTAGTTAAGACATGACGATTTAAAGTAACTACGACTGCGCTGACCGTATCTGGTATGGAGTAACGAGTCACCCGAAAATTGTTTTTTAGGTCGGAGGCAGCGCGCAGGAGCATAATCAACTTTAAACTTGCTATACCAGAAATGCCTCATGACAGTCGCCTCAGTCAAAAGGGCATCAAAGTTTGAGCATGTTAATGTTTTAAAAAGCGCAGCAGGTCCCCCACTCTAAGGACGGAACGTTTGTTGGAGATCTGCCGGATTACGGGCAGAACTCGCTTCATTTGTCGTGATAAAAAGGCAGGGGTTTAGTTTGATCTGCAATCCGCTTGGACGTGTATAGGCCAAGGATGCGGGCATTACGATCTTGCGGTATGGGTGTGCCGTCCACGCACGCAGTGATAGGGGGAGGATGTGCACTGCGGCGGGGACGGATGATTATTACTTGGGCAGTGTGCATCTCGAGCCGCCTTTTATAGCGTACTTGGTGAATGCGTCGACTGCTCTTTGCTGTCGGTCGTGGATGCCACTGTCGGAACCCCGCGTCGGCCGGGCGGTAATGTCATCCGCATGAATAGCGTGGCCGGGATCGGTGATATGATCGAGTAGCCGGGGTAGCCCTCCATGCGCGATGTTAAACAATGTTGGTGAAGAACTGAGCCATGTTCAGTGAGGTGCATCGCACCCGATCTGTGTAGTCCCATATCCCGAGTGGCAGTACAACTTTGAAGACGTTATCGAGTTATAGATACGAGTTGCGCAGTGCGACTCGGCAACATTACGAAGGATGAGGTTGTCTTCAACGTTATCGAATGCCGAATTCAGACTTAAGGCAATGTGTTCTCTGGTTTGGGCGTGAGTCGAAGGTTCCAAGACTTCCTCCGGCGAGCTGTTTGTAGCTTTCGTGAACGATACTGAAATCGTTCGCCGTATAGCGCGCACCGTCTTGCAGAACCGTCGTTTCTCTACTACGGGTTTTCCCGCTCAATTTAATCCAAGCGCCAGCCAATTTGGCTGGCGCTTGGATTAAATTGAGTGGGAAAACCTGTAGAAGGGACGTAGCTGCCATGCTGACACCTTTCGGAGCCGAAACGCCGTTCGCCTGCCCACACGTCCACATAGAGATAACATGCACTGCAGGACGCAAACGCGCAAACGGGAGAGTTTTAAAGAGTTTTAAACCGTCCAAAACACCGAAATTTAGTATGTAGTACTCGACGTAGCTTTAGCAACCATAGCTGGAGTTTTTCTCTTAGTTGCGAGCACGGAATACTGTGTACTTTCGAAGATGTTGCACAGTTATATTTCGTTCATACATATACGAAAATGTATCACGTCAACGACACGAGGCAAAGGGAATCGGATGAAGCGTGCCTCCTGACGAGGCCCACGCGTCGGGTCGTGAAACGAGGCACGATGCAGTAGCGACAAAGGCCCGTGTTTGGCTCTCGTGTTGACTGAGACATTGAGTGATGTGTATAAGTGATACGTATACGTTTCGTGCTTTCATCAGGATGCCGAGATGTCAGCGCCGCCTGCAGCCAGCTCCACCGCGTGCCCCGGCTCTAGGCCGCCTGCGGACAACGTGGCGTTGGTACAGAGTTGCACGACGAGCCTCTGGTCCCGGGACTCCCTGTTGGCGTCGAAGCTGACAGCGCCACAGCCATGCACCGCCCTCGTCGAATTCGCTCGGAGCGCCATGCCTACAAATTGCAGCGTCCCGGCGACTACTGAGGCGTCGGCGGCGACAGTCAGCGTCCACGCGCCGTCAGGCCAAGACGGGCCGGACGTCGCCACTGCGACAGCGTGTGCCGAAGGCAGCAAACTGAGCGGCCTGCCGCCTGTCCAGGAAAAACCCGAGGCGAGCAAGGACGAGCCGCTTACGCCGAGGAAGTTGAAAGCCGCCAACCGAGACGGCTCGTCGAAGAAGGGCGCATATATCCGAACCCCTTCCAGCGCGTCCACACCGTCGAGCGCGTCCAGACGCAGTGGCAAGAAGCGCGGCGGCCGACCTCGAGATCCCGAATGATGAACCATGATTGACAAGAAGTTTCCTCAAGGGAAGCATTGTGCATGTGTATACGTGTGCACGTGTCGTCCACGTGTAATTCGCAATGTAGACTTTATTTTCCTACGATTTTGTATAACATCTTCCCGCCTCGTACGGTGCCACGAGTATTTTCGAGAAAGTGTGTTTGTTTTTGTTTTTTTTTTAGTGTAAAACGCCGCAAGACATGCGTGCCCATAAAATATAAACTTATAGGGACAGCCTATACTGCTCTCCCATAGTCGGGTACATACAGCGCTCTACATCGTTAATCATTTCTTAAAAGCACAAGTGTGTTCATGATTTCTAGTCACTAAGTCGGTGCATGTCACGAAGAAAGTAGGACACTATTGTTAAACGCTTGTGCTGCATCGCGGCAGCTAACCATGCGCAAAACGCACTGGTACAGCCTTGATGGTACGCTCGAAATTGCATGCAAACGAAGCTGCCACACACAAATTTGTACGAGTGCTACGCTCAACTTCTACGGCGACAACTGATAGTGGGCCCACTCCAATAATAGCTCGGGCCACGTAGCTATAGTGTCCACCGCAGGAACATTAAATTGCTTTTCGAGTGGTTCGTATATTATTGAAAAACAAAATGCGCCGAACTTCGTTGACACGCAGATAGCTGTATAGCTAAGAGACTCCATGCGCTACAACACATAGCCGCGACATAGTCTGACAGACTCCACGAGCTACCACACACAGCCGTGACGTAGCGCAAGGGAGGTGCGAAACCAGAGGTACAACCAGACGCGTCTGTTATCCTCTATATGACTTTGCTCCTCATGTTAGCTCCAACCATAACGTCACAGAAAAGTCCACCACTTACTGCGCAGAAAAGAGGCCATGCGTATGGAGAGCGGCAAGAAGCGAAATGCAGGGCACGAAAGAATTAAACTGGGAAGCGCCACGTTCACAAGCGAAGGGGCAAGGATTGCACTTGACATGGAGTAGCAGTAGAAAATAGTATCAGTAGTAGGAGTAGTAGTAGTAGTAGTAGTAGTTGTTGTTGTTGTTGTAGTAGAAGAAGAAGAGGTAGTAGTAGTAGTAGTAGTAGTAGTAGTAGTAGTAGTAGAAGAAGAAGAAGAGAAGAAGATGTAGTAGTAGTAGTAGTAGTAGTAGTAGTAGTAGTAGTAGTAGTAGTAGTAGTAGTAGTAGTAGTAGTAGTTGTTGTTGTTGTTGTTGTTGTTGTTGTTGTTGTTGTTGTTGTTGTAGAAGAAGAAGTAGTAGTAGTAGTAGTTGTAGTTGTTGTTGTTGTTGTTGTAGAAGAAGAAGAAGTAGTAGTAGGAGGAGGAGGAGGAGGAGGAGGAGGAGAAGTAGTAGGAGGAGGTGGAGGAGTAGAAGAAGTAGTAGTAGGAGGAGGAGGAGGAGAAGGAGGAGGAGGAGAAGTAGTAGTAGTAGTAGTAGGAGGAGGAGGAGGAGGAGGAGGAGTAGAAGCAGTAGTAGTAGTAGTAGTAGTAGTAGTAGTAGTAGTAGTAGTAGTAGTAGTAGTAGTAGTAGTAGTAGTAGTAGTAGCAATAAGTATAGTATGTGCGCCGTTTTCACATGTCTGCAGCCCTTGTGGGTTTCTTCTTACTTAACATTGTGCTAAGCTATCCCAATTAACATTTGTCTATGGACGCATAAAATAGCTCGCAGATGTTCGGCTACCCCGCGTTCGCGTGCGTGTGCTGAACGAGCGAACGCTTCTTCTGTTTCTTTCATCCTGCACTCATATACAGCGGGTATGTGAGCTCCATCACGAGGAGGGTCATCATGACCATCTTTTGCTCATACGAGTTAGTGTTTTTCAAGAAATATGGCCTAGACCTCTCGCTTATTCCGCACGTTAGAGATCGCTAAATCGCATCGCCCATCTTGTGCGCGCCGCAATAATCGAAGTCGTCATCACCTGTAAACGTTGACTTTGCAGTGAGTTTTATTTTAGTTACACTTTATGTTCATCATTGTTTTACACACAGCTGGTCTGTCATCTTTTCATAATTGTTTCCGTCGTGGGTACCAAAAGACAATACAGTATTTTCACATTTCATGTAAATCATAGAATTCTAATTTGCGTAAAATGATGTTAGATGCAGTAGTCTGCCTGCTTAAATTAGGTTTAAATTTACCAAGTTTACATTCTTTGGGATCTGCGTCCTTTGTTCACAGCGACGGGAAGGTTGGTGATGTCTTACAAAATCTTTTAAAAGGTTCAAAAAGATTTGGTCTATAGAATCGATTATTTTTTTTTCTACCAAATTTCTTCATTTTTTGTTAATATTTCTTCATCTCATAACTTATGTTCGTAGTTTGCCTATTTCTTTAACATTAAGTTTCGAAGTTTGTTTAATTTCTGTCGCCTTCTTCTTTATTAATCGAGAGAACACAACTTATATTTACAAGGAGGAGGTATTCAATAGAGTGAGCCGACGGAGAGTCCTCTAAGGTGGGTGGCGTCCTTAGTCCAGGATGCCGTAGGCCTGAGCTGACAGCTTGGTCCTCTTCACCAGACTTCGATGGTCTTCAGTGTTTGAGCTTGTCAGCTGGGTCTCCCACTGCTCGACGTTCGTGATAGGCGGTATTGATGGGTTGCGCCCACACTCCCATACCATATGGTAGAGTGTATTCGTTGCAGAACAGATTTTCCAGTCGCTTCGGTAGCTTGCAGTCATATACCCAACGGCACCCTTATATATTTACAAGATTTATTTTTAAAATACACGGTTCTTGGCCAATCCCCCAGCGTGGGTGTTGGTTGGTTGGTTGGTTGTTCTTTGGCAACCTGGCGCAACCCACTGCGGGAGATCGGCCATGAAACGGGCGGCACCTTATTTTAGAGATAAAATTGTTTTACATTTCGAATGTGTTTATAAAAGGATAATTAAAGAAAAACTCAATCTAATAGTCAAGGCTAAAAAAATAAGTGACGTAAGTTCAAGGATCTACTTCTACTTCTTCTGCTAGTGGGTGTAAGAGTCGCGTTTTTGCCGGCGCGAGCAACCGAACACTTAACTGGATCGCGCAGCCATTGTATCGGACAGTGCCACAATGCAGGATTCGAGGCGTTCTCCAGTCCGCTCTCCAACGTTCATGCCATCGCCGCGTTCGGCGCGTGGGCAGCCGTCTCGAGAGATGCCCACGGGTTACCCCAGAAGTCCGGTGTCCTTCGGCCAACCGTCCTTCGGTCCACAAGGTCTTCGATCGCCGTCCTTCGGTCGACAGGGTGTTCGATCACCGTCGTATGGTCAAGAAGGGATCGGGTCGTCGTACTCCGACCGAGAGAGCTCCGCAGCCCCGACGTACGATTTCGTGACGGAATCGAAGTCGGAACCGCGGTACGCCATGATCTCCTTCGAGTCGTCGGACAAGTCGACGGCGACGCATACGTACTCGGCGACCTACCAGCTCTCGGACGCTGACCCGCTGCCCGAGGCGACCGAGTACGGCCCTCAATTTGTTTGCTTCTCTCAATTCAGTTTAAAACAGTGCTAAAGGCGGAAGCACAAGAAAAAGACCACAGGACGAGGCGCCTTGTCCTGTGGTCTCCTTTCTCTTGTGCTTCCGTCCATTGCGTTGCTTTGAATTATGAATCTGAACCAACTCGTCCAGTCTTACATCCTTTTGCACTTATCTGAAATGTGCATCGCCGATTACTCTGAAATGCGCAGGCGCTTAAGTGTAGTCGAGCCCTAAAAGTATTACGAAATCGCATAAAGCGAATTATTCCCTACATCGAGCACGGGAGGCTCGCTGATTCACTACTTCCATAAAGTAACTTCGTGATAACGAACTGGACAGTGAATACATCAGACTCCGTGCGCTCCCTGCGCGAGCCATAAAGCCGCTGTCAATCCAGCAAAGGCGATCGAGTATGTTTGAAGTTGCGTTTTAATCATTATTTCTCGTTCTATCTGGCGTAGAGATAAATTATTGCTATGCGCGCACTTTTCTTCTGAACATACGCGCTTTTCTCTTGCATTTTTCTCTCACTTGGAGGACACGTGCATAATATTGAATGTACCACACAAAAAACTCGTTCATGTTGTAATGGGCGCGTTTCGGTATGTCAAAGCAGGCACCTGGTATATCGTACGAGTTTAGCCTGAAAGCTTGCAAGTCGCTCCTCTGCATTACCTAACTGTCGTTGTTAGGTAATGCAGACAATAACGAGAGAGCTAGAGAGAGAGACAGGTTTGTGTACAGAAAGGATAGGTTAATCTCAGTGGTTGTGCTCTGTAGTCGATTGCATTGCAGGCTATGAATGATAGCAAAAAAGTCAGTTTCGCCGCAAGGCCGAAGCAATGAATGCGATAGCAAGAAACTAATGCTATATGAAGTGGGGCTCGCCAATGGATATTCTCAGTTTGAACAGCGCTCCTGTTGCAAAAGCGGCCGAAGCAGCGAAGGAAACTAGCGTGCTTCAAGTGTCGAACTGTAACACTTGATAAGTTCGCGCTCATCTTCTGTTTGTTCGTTTAGCGGCGTCCTTTGAGCTCGAGTGGCTTTCGTACGCTCCGGAACATGAGCGCGGACATCACGGTGAAAACGTGAAACATTCCTCTTCCCCTCACCACGAGAAAACCGCGCGAGCAGACAGCGGAACGGCAAGGTTCTCCCATGCGCAAATATAAGAAGAAGCGAGCGAGCTCGCCGACGACTTTTAAATGAGCCCGTCGGGCTCCTAGCGCCATCTCGCTGGTAATGAAGAAACGCTTATTTTATCGCCTGCCGTCTCTGAGTCCGTCCAGCGGTAAAGCGTGTGTATATAACGCTCGCCGTTAGCTACGTGGAGGATCTGCGTTTCGTGGCGTAGTGGATAGCGCCACTCGCTGCGGAGCAAGAGGTTCCTGGTTCGATCCCGCGCGTCGGAAGCATTTTTCTGAATTACTTTTCTTTGTGGCTATTGTATATATATATATATATATATATATATACTTATACATATACGGTGCATGACGGCGGCGACGGCGACGGCAAAATTCAGCCGAGACTGTCCATATAATTGCTATCGCAATAATATGGTCATTAATGACAATGAAGAATGTTTGGGCGCTTATGTAGTATCTGTATAGATCGATAGGCCAGCAGAGAGCGAGTGGTACCTATTACACGTAATTTCACGAAACGCTTCGATATAGCACATGATTTTAGGGCCTCTATACAGCCATGTCACACCCCATCATTAAAAAAAAAAGAGAGAAGAAACATTGGTCACTGCAAGCACCATACCAAAAGACATGGCGCTCTTTGGCCAACCCTAGCCCTTACGCCACAAAAACCCATTATTCATCAAACTTCGACGGACAATCTCTTCCCGGAGTGTGTTCAAGCTTAGCACGGACCCAAACGTGCGTTTTCTATACTTGGACCGACAACTGCTGCAAGCACGTGCGGCCATTAAAACTTAACTTGTACTACCGAGGATGCATTCGAAATACCGGCAAGCGAGGTGCGCGTACAACTAGCCGCACCCCTTTCCCCTCCCCTCTTTTCATGCTTCTGCGCACCGGCTAATATGTTGGCTATATATGGCTAACTCAGAGCTAATGCTGACTAGCTTTGGTTAAATGATGGTAGGTGTTGGCAACATTGTCTTCCTTCGACCTCGCACTTTGTCACGACAGGGTGCTATTCTGGGCACTGTCAAATTACGCCATGTTGTGCTATTTAGTAAAAGCGGCATATTCTAAGCCAATCAGTGAGGCCGCAGCAGCCCTCTGGGCCAGAGTTCACCAATGGCGGAACCTGACAATGTCCAAAGTAGCGCCCACATGCACGATTGTATACAACAACATGAGGTCGTATTGTCGGAGTGTTTTTTTTTTTTTTTCGCTGCTGATTTCCTTTTTTTGTCATATTTTTTTAATGTACGCCGCAGGAAGTTTCGATTGATGGGCAGCGTCGACAGCGACAAGAGCACCGGACTGGCATCGTCTGCGTCACCCTCGGGCTCTTCGGTTCTTTCGTCAACCGGCGCGGAAAAAGCGTACGGTCCTTTGCCACGCAGGAAGGTCGCTATGGGCATCTTCTGTCTCGTCTCCGCCAGCGCCATCGCTATCACGCTGCTCGTGCAAGGAAGTCTGCAGCGCGGAGACGATGGGCACGAGGGCACTGGCACGGACCCGCCGCTGCTGCTCGAGAAGGGCTCGGATGCAGACAGCATTGGATTCGCGATGCACTTCGCGCACCGCCCGACGGCCGTGTCCACAAAGACGACTCCCAAGCAGCCGCCCTTCCTGATTGTACGCCCTCAATGCACCTCAGTTTCCGTATTCGATTTGCGGTCAAATGTGTGAGGGGACACTAAAGAGAAGGGCTTTTTTTTCTCTCGTTTTAGTATATTGCCATTTCACAATGCAGATACTACCATTCTTGCCGCGATGTGGCGCTTGCTAGGCGAGAAAACGCGCGAATAGGAAACACAGCTGGCGACGCGCCGACGTCGCCTTGAGTTGGTGCAGCTGGCGACGTCACCTAGCTGCACCAACTCGATGTGACGTCACAAATTTTTTAAGGCGTCTTCTGGGATCTACGTCACTGATTACGTGCAAAAAATATAGTGCATTTGCTTCCAAGTGGGCCAGAAATTTTAAGACGACAAGTTTCGGTAATTTTTATTCCACAACTGTGGCTAAAATACGAAAAAAAAGTCGTCGCTATCTATAAAATCGCACTGACATTCAGGTGCTGAAGTATCTGCGCAAAATTCAAAATGAAACGCTTTACCATGTAGTAATGATGCTATCATGGAAATATTATGGACAGTTGAGTTATAAAACAATAATTCGCACATTTAAACTGATTCAGCGCTCCACGTTTAGTGCCCATTTAACGTTCTTGTGTCTATTCTGTCTTTTGTTGGGCTAGCAAATAATTGTTACACCGTTCGAAATGCGGCTATAATACTTAACATATTACTAATTTGCACATCCTGTCCTTTTACCCTACCTTAGAAAAGTATCTTTATAAGGCTGCGTTTTGCCAAATGCTTGCGCCGAAGCAACAGGCGGCAACATTCCTGTTGTCACTGTCGTGTACAGGAGTTGCCGTTGTCGTCGTTGCCTGAGGCATGTCCATGTTTTCTGTTAACCAATCTCCTACACGGAAATGTACGGTTCTGTACTTAAATTCTGCATGCGAGTTGTAGTGACAAAGAAACCACCATTGCTGCTCATTCATCGCTTGCATTACAACTATCCGTACACAGGTTGCAGAATTTTTCTAACCACCGGACTTTAATCATTTAGACAAGCGGAGGTGCAACAAACGTGTCTCTGTGGTGCGTGCCTAGACACATTCGAAATATAATTTCTTTTTCCCGTGCTTGTCTCGAAGGTGTCCTTGAGGCCGCGAACTACGACGCCCTCAACGGAGGGGCCCTTCACCTGGCCTCCGTTCCCGGAGACGTACCCACCGTGGGATTTTGAAGACGATACGAGTACGAGCAAGAACTCTTCCGCCGAAACAGATGCGTCGCTGAACGCTACCGACGTCGAAGCCGCTGCTGTCTTTCTGGAACAGCAACAGCTGATGGATGAGGCCCCCGTGACCGCGCTCGACGGCACGTTCCAAAAAGAGCAGGTATGTTATAAGCATTTCTGTTTGTTAGGAGTATACAGCGCAACCACTCGCCACATCGAGAACCTTCACCACAGCCTTTCTTGCAACTGGATCTTTTTTTCGAAATTCTGAAATTTGCTTTTTGAAGACACGAACAATCCATCACACACATTCACACATTGTCACACGCCCACCGCTCCATAAACTGATGGAATGCGCGTACCGAGTAACACCTATACGCCTTTTCCAAGGACGGCTCCCTGGCAGGGCTGGGCAGAGATACTCAGAAAAGTATTCCGAAATACAGATATCTAAATACATGAACTGGAAGCCTAAAATACAGATACTGAGATACATGTGCCTTTAACGTAACGGGATATTTCGGAGATACTTTTGCAATAAGACGAAAAAAGTATTCCGGAATACAGTTACAGCGATACAGATACTGCAATACTTTTTTTTTATTTCAAGGATGCTCATACTACGCAAAGACCCTTATTAGTGAAGCATAATGTTGTAATTAAAGTTACAGCGCATCGAAACGTTGAGTTCATTTATTTATTTATTACAGTACCCTCAGCACCATTAAGACATTGCAGGGGAGGGGGGGCGGACAAAGTACATAATTAGTAATAATGACATAATTACAAGTATCAATTACAATAAAAATACACTATTTCACAGCAACAGTAACAAGGATGGGACACCGAAATCGACATACTTGGCGAACAAACTAAGCTACGCAATAGCACACTTGAAGCAAATCACTCGAATCACTAATGAAGACCAGTGAATTGAGAAAAAGCACGCATTTATTTTGAAGATCTGCATTGCTGAGAAGGTTGCTGTGTAGGCTTCTCAAATGGGATGTCTTCTAACAGCGTCGGTGCAGCCTCAGCACAAGACTCACGTAAGAAAAAGTCTGTCTACCACTGAAGGCAAGCACAAATTCGTGTTATAGTGAATAAATACCGCCTTCATAGCCGGATTGCCCTGCAGCGTGGCGATATCTCTTCTCGGGTCATCTAGATACCGAAACACTTCCGCCCTCACTTGGGTTGTTCTGACTGTTCAGAATCCGAAGTCGGTCCCCATCTTCGCAATCCTCAGCCGTCTGACCCTGTCGGCTTCAATGAAGCTTTCACCACCACCGACGCTACCAGCACCCATTTCAGAAAGCCGCAACAGGCGAAGTCGGCTCCGGCGGTGGGGGAGCCTGCTACCACAAAAGACCGTTTCACGCTTGTAATCAATTAGGAACGCACCCTGACATTGGAGAGGTGGCTGAAAGCGCGTCAAAGATAGCCATGTTCTAATCACTTCCGCCGCGACTACGGGAACTGCTTTTGGAAGTGCCGCCGCTTTGAAAACTGAACGCACGCGAAGCATTGCAAAGCCTGTTCTAAGGCGGTATCTGTGCGGAGGGTCGCGAAGTAATGGCTTGCCACCCGAAAAAAATTAGGCGTGCTGCACTGACCTTGAGAGACAGCGACTTTCGTCGGCAGAGGCCGGCAACACTGCCCCCGCGATTCTGCCCCGTCTGCGGCGTCGCGCGCTTTACCACATGGACCATTCTGCGCTTGAGGGGAAACCATCGCCGCCCTATCTGTCGGCGACCGGCGGCGCGCCTTTGCTTGTCTTGGCACAAAAAAGAAAAAAAAACGTCATTCCCCAATTGGAAACACGCCTCAACTCATTTCTGACACAAAAAAAAACAATGTAACGAGATACCCGTGTCCTGCATAGTATCGCGATACAGGCGATACATCGTAAATGTATTTCACTACTGAGATACAAATACATTTTTCAAATGTATCTCGATACAGAAATACAGACACTCAAAAGTATCGCAGAAATACTATCGCGATACTCTTGTATCGCAATACTGCCCAGCCCTGCTCCCTGGGTGCCGCCATGATCCCCTCTGGGCTCTGGCAAATATGTGTGACACACAAAAAAAATTCACTGTCGAGGCACCGTCGTTAGCGTACGTCATCTGTTGTACTCCCGTGCCGCATTCAGAAAGGAGGTCCTCCCCCTCCCCGTTGAAAAGGTCTATACCAGAGGGTCTCAAACTCACCTTAGCTTGCGGGCCGCAGTCACGAAATTTAGACCCGCAAGGGCCGTGACAGTGAAGAAGGTTGAAGCAGGAAGGGGGGGGGGGCGATAAACAAAACGTCATGTAAAGTTGCCATTTGAAAGAACGCATTTCTCGTATCTCATATATAGATCATTTCTGACAGGGATTTGGTGTCTGATCTGGAGAATGACTCAAATCTGGACGCCTATTGCGAAATATAGTTTCTTTTTTTCCTTGTTCCGCGGTTATGTTTCAACTCATGGTGATCGCATGGGGTGCCTCACGAAAAAAAAAAATGCTTAAGACCAATCCCGTCTCGGTAACTTACCCGAACAAAGCGTTACTAATCACGATAGGCGAGTAAATAATGCGGGTATATGCAATTTAGCAAAGTCTCGAACATTTTATTCCTTGTGAAGCCGCGGGCGCGGCTAGTGAAATGTCCGCGGGCCGCGTGTTTGGGACTCCTGGTCTATACTCATCCCTAATTAGATTCCTTCATTATATATATAAACACAGTATGCATTCCGTTAACAGCGGAGCTGTTTAAGCCGGGCGTAATGCGTGTACTGAATCCGAAAACTATCATCATCATGAACCGGCACGCGCTCTCTTCGTCCTCTTCTTCATCTTCTGCTTCGCTCCTAGAGAACGTGCGTCGATTTGTCCGGCGGGCAATGCAATGACTCCGGTGGGCAAGAGAACGAGTACAGAGAGAGAGAAAACGATAGAAAGAAAGACAAAGATAGAAATAGAGAGACAGAAAGAGATAAAAAGATGGAAGGCGAGAGAACGACTACACAGAGAGAGAAAGCGAAAGAAAAGGAAAAGGAGAGCAAGAGATAGAAAGACAGAGAAAAAAAAGAGAAGAGAGAGAGAAAAGATAGAAGGCGAGAGAACAAGTACAGAAAAAGAAATAGAAAGAAAGAGAAGGGAAAAAAGAGAGAATAGGATAGGAAGACAAAAAAAAGAAATACAGAGAGAGAGAGAGAGAGAGATACAAAGAAACATACACAAAGAGAAATAGAAAAAAGAGAGACGGCAAGCATAGCCATGTATAGTATGGTATAGCAAGGGGTGGGGAAGGGAAGTGGTGGTGAGGATGCAGGGCAACGCCACCAGTTCCGCCGCTTCCTCAGTCTTCGCACCACGAGCGCGTAGCTGCCCCAATTTTGTTTTAACTGCTTTACATTGCAAATACTGTTTATAAACCCTGTGTATTCCACGGCCGCCCATGAGGTTCCGCCAAGTGCCAGCAACGCGCGCGTGTCAGACCCACAAGTAGCAGCCAGTGCGATCGAGAAACAGCGAAAAGAAAGTGCCCCACTGGGATTTGTACATCCCCCCCCCCCTTCCGCAGTGAGGATCTCGACACCTCCGAAAAAAATTACAGCATATCCACGGGTGAATGATGAAGAGCTTGGGCGAAGCTCCTGAAGCAATCATGGTTACACCGTGAAGTGTTCAGTGGTTTCGCCCAGCAGTAATCAAAGGGATACGCCGCTTTGATTACTGCACGCCTTCTAGCGTGCAGGGTGCCGCTGCTTTTTTTTCTTTTTTTCTTTTTTTTTCTTTTTTTTGCACACATATTGCACACATCTCTATGGGACAGCGCCATCTAGTATATCGTCTCCCAACTGCAGTTTGCATGCATCTCTATGGGACAGCGCCATCTATTGAGTGATACGGGAGACGCGACGGCGGGGACACGCCGCATGGAGCGACGACCGACCAGGTGATGCTATAAGGAGCTTCGCCCCTAAAAGTGTTCACGCCAACGCAACCCATTCCCCGCTTACGGGCAGGCACACATCCAGGTCGCACTGCTGGAGCAGACCTCAGAGACACGTGGCCAACGACGTGGCCTCTGAGATCCGAAACGCGAAGTTAACCCAAAGAATACACCGAACGCGGAGGAGCGAGTGGTACTGGCGGTACTACCAGACGCCTAAGGAAAGGCGCTGCCTAAGGCAAGAGCTTTTTTTTTTTTTTTTGCATACAGTAGCTATGAGTAAATTCAGTGGGTTTCCGACATGGCGTCCAACCCGAATGCTCATCTCTCGGTGCGAATGATAGCGGTCAGTACGTCTCATCATTGCCGATGTTTCATTTTTTGTTCTCACCACGTTTCGAGTTCATTTGATTATAGGGTCACTTTGCGGGGTTCGCTAGTAGTTGGCGCGATGAACTAATGCCATGAGCACGGTGCAAGATATGTATATATCTTACACCGTGGCCACGAGCCACAATTGTGCCTCTATTATAGTGGCGCGTATTTGTACCGTGAAGTAGAAAAAATTTAAGTTGATGCAACGCTAATTCACCTTAGCTGCAACTGTACAAGTTTATTTTTTCGTTCTGCGGCATTTTGAACTCTGAAGAAAACGGACAAAATGATAGGAGCTGCATTTGCTGGAGGTGCATGAGGGGCTTCTTATGCAAAATTATCCTTTCTGAAAACTAGTAAACGTGTATGACATGTAGAGCAGTGTAAAGAACAAAAGTTCAGTGCAGTCAAGCAAAAATCGGTCAGACAATCTTAGAGGAGGCAACACTAACAACAAGACCTCTGCACCAGTGTGTTATCGGTGTTCTACGTCCCAAAACCTCGATATGACAATGAGAGACGCGGTTAGTGAAGGGCTGCGCAAATTTCGACCACATAGTGTTCTTTTACGTGCACCCAAGTCTAAGCACGCGGGCCTGTAGCATTTCGCCTCCATCGAAATGCGGCCGCCGCGGCCGGGATTCGATCCCGCGACCTGCGGGTTAGTAGTCAAGCACCATAACCACTAGATCACGGCGACGATTACGCTATGACATCGAGATGGATACGCGCGCTTCAACTAATGGGATTTCATTGCACAGGCTTATACTCTAAGTTTGGGCGCGCGGTACTTGAAATATATGCGCTATTGAGCTGTGAAGTTTTAGCGTTCACCGGATCTTTAGGCAAAAAAAAAAAAGAAAAAAAAGAAAGAAGTTGGCAGTTCTGTTTGAAGGTGGAAGCGCTGACAGCAAGAGCAAGTATACCACTCCTATAGAGCTCCTGAGATGCCGTTCTAATTATACGATGAAGCCGATTTGCTCGCGCGACGCAGCCCGCGTAGCAAATGCCGCTAAATGCAGAAGGGACAGTGGTCGCAGCTATACCAGGCAACTGGCTCGCTGAGGAGCACCGCGAGTGGCGTTGCGAGCGTTGTACCTTGCTGGTGCACGATATGACTTGGTGCATTGTAACACGGGTGAGAGCCACAGTAAAATAGCCAGTTTTCATACGTGCAGAATTTTCTTAGCGCCACGGTAGCTTAGGAATGTATTACCCTTAATTAAGGATAATTTCCATCACTTGCTGCGATGACAGTTTTCGCATGCGCCACGTGATACGCCGGCAGGTGCTTTTTGTTTCTCAAGGTATCAATTCTTAATTGTAAGTTCCGGCCAGTCCTGTTTCTTCGCCACCTGGTCCGCTGGTTGTCGCCCCCGTGCACGAGATGTAAAACGGCGGTATAGATCATCGAAGCTAGTCAGTAACCAGTCGAAGTACTAGCCATAGTTAGCCCTCAGAGCTTGGTGCTTTGAGGGACACTTAGGAGAAAACTGACTTCTCGTATTAGTAAAGTACTCTTTCACAATACCAAAATCAACACGCTTACCGC
The DNA here is from genome assembly GCF_013339695.2 of Rhipicephalus sanguineus. Classification (NCBI taxonomy): domain Eukaryota; kingdom Metazoa; phylum Arthropoda; class Arachnida; order Ixodida; family Ixodidae; genus Rhipicephalus; species Rhipicephalus sanguineus. Next base: position 56,573,697 of record NC_051178.1, read on the forward strand.
GAGAAGACACTTGGTAAGCGGGTGAAGTTCCCGCGGCGATCGCAATGACGACAGATTTTGACGGCGTCTACTAGGACCTGCGTCGTTCCTAACCGGTAAAAATGAAGTACATTGTCCTCTGAGGGGGCCAGAGAAAACATACCAAGTTTCAGGAAATTTCGTTGGGCCAATGTCGCCAAAATACGAAAAATGTATTTCAATATCTGTGACGTCACGCGCGGAGATTTCGGGGCGAAACTAGAAAATGAGAGTTTGACCTTGAATTTTTCCTCCATTGGTAAGGCTATCATGGCGAAATTAACAACATTAGAGTTTTCAGAGTAAAATTCATCAATCTAAAACCGATTCGTTGTTCCACTTTAGTGTCCCTTTAAGGCAAAACTGCCTAACTTTCTAAAAGTAAAACCAGCAACTTGTTCTTCTAATGGATGCCGCGTGAAGCAGCAACGACGGGATAGTGCGCATGGCGGATAATTGGACCTAACTCTCTACGCGCATGCGCCGCTGTTAGCGGTACAGCACGGTGACGACCACGGCCTGAACATCTCCTCAAGCGCACGAATATTCGATAGCGCAAATTAAGAAACATTAAGCAATATCGTTCTATTTTAGCACTGGCTGTGGCACCAAGCACCTTGCCATAAGCGTACACTGATGCCGATTACGTCCCTTTCTGCAGCGCTGATGCTCACCTTCAAGCAAGACGTCGGCCGACTCGGGAGTGTCCCCTTCTGCGGCCAAGTCGCGCGGCTCTCGTACGATTGTACTGCGTCCTCTCTATGTTCCTAGGAAAAATAAAGAACGGCCCCGTTGCCTAATTTCATTGTTTGGCCCGTCTGACTAACGCCAACGCGAAAGTAGCCAATTATTTAGATTGACCCAGCAAAAAAAGGGGGGGGGGAATATTTCGGCATTTGCGTAGTTCAGGCAAACTTTGAAAAGCTCCTGTCTAAATGAGTATTTCACTGCCGATTTTTGACTCATGTATTGGTCAAAAGCAACATTGAATTGTGCATTTCAGCCTAAGCTGTAGCGTAAGATATCGCCACGGTTGTTGACACATGGGATGCGTAGCTTCACGTGTCTTCGTACGTAAGTTAGGCAGTGCTCGCAGTCGCACCCCACAGCGCGAAATGCGTGCTACCCACATCCGCGAATTCCGTTCGTTCAGCTTAGTGGAATGCCGCTTGACTCGCTGCATTGCTTCATCGTGACATCTCGTTGTCCTCCCCTATATGTAGTCTGTGACTTCGTAATTAGACCACACGTGGAGAGAGACCTAGGTCAAGAGTCTAGTGGTGTACTTTGTCTTTTCGCCAACGCGCATACTTTAAAAGCATCTCTGACCCTATTACAGTAAAACCTCGGTGATACGATCACGGCTCGTACGGATTTTGGGGTGATACGAATTTTTCTGTGGTCCCGGCCAAGGCCCATTAGCCTGCAATGTATTGCAGTACAGTTGGTGCGAACCGTCTTCCACCCCGCGACGTTTGATACGAACATACGCTAGCTCACAGGTACGAATAGGTGCGTCCGCGCTGTCGCGGAAGACGACGCGGCAGTCACGCGCGGGCGCGGGCATGCGCGCTGCGCGACCATCAACGGTGCGTCGCTGCCTCCGAGATAGTGCGCGCGAATATTGGAGGCCTTTCGGCACCTTCGCGTTTAGGTTACAGATGATGTTGACGTCGCGCTTTTTTTTTTTTCGACGCGTTGACGTGTGCTCCTGTGCTCGAGGGAGCAGCGTTTTTGTATTGTGTTAACACGTGCCTGTCACGTCGATGCAAGCCATGTCCCCGCAATCAGACGTTCTATAAAACAAGACATAAACTTGGGCTGCGGGTCCGCCATGAAGTCCCATTAAAGGTGGACGAAGACCCCAAGAGACGAAGCGGACGGCCTTGGCGAAGGAGCTTGGCCTCCAGCTATCGTGTGCAAGCGCTTCTTAAGTCACTTTCGCCGCAGTACTTTGGTGTCATGCAGAACCCCAGCGGGAAACGCTTACGTTAGCGTTAGCGTGCGTCTCAACGCTAACGCTAAAACAGAACGCGCTGCGTGCCAACTGGTGGTCTTTTAGTACAGCGGAAGGCATTCCCGCTAACGCTAAGATGCGACTAAAGACAGCGTCGCCATCTCTGCGCTGCTACAGAAAACATGAGCGAACCTCGCAAACAAATCTTGCTAACCCATCCCTGCCCAAATGATAAGTACGTCATAAACGGATTCTTTTTTCTGCAATTGTGTCTCTCTGTGGCCCTCTGAATTAAACCCCAGCGTCACAAAACGAAAATGTTCACTCTTTGGCTTTCAAAATGAACCCACACATATGTGTGGGCTGGGCTTTTATTTGAGTAACTCTCTCAACAGAAAAAATAGTGGCTCATGTGGAATTTCCGCCCCTTAAAATTTGGTATGGAACATTTTGAAGCAGTTTCTGTCACTTGTTAAACAAAGGTACACGTCGCACTTGATGCAGCGTGTGCGGCTTCTTGATGGGCAGCCTGGCAGCCTGCAGCATCTCGCATTTTTGATAGGATCAACCGTTGGGAAGTGGTCAAAACCGTCGATGCGGATGTCAACCCCAGGAATTTTCGCTACCCTGATGGCTTTGTCGACATGCGCATCAGGAAGGCAGAGTGATTCACCGTTGTCAGACCTGCTCCTTTTTGGTGAAGCACAAAGGGCTTCACCAATTGCAAGGCGGAATTGAAGGAGGTCCATCGTGTCACGTCGTTGGGCACCATTCCTCCTGCAATCCTCACGGTACTGCATCCAGGCATTCACAATGGACAAATCCACCATGTGAAGGCTGACTTTTAGAGTCCATTTCTTGGTTTTGATGGAGATGCGGTAATACTCTAACAGCTGGTCGCAGACATCAACTCCTCCCATGAAGGCATTGTATCTGCGAACAACCGCTGGTGATTGAACATCAATGTACTGCTTGGTTTTTTTAAACCACCGCTTCACGGATTCCACTGGACTCGCGCCGACACATGTAGAGGCAATAGTAACAGACTTGCTGTCTTTCCATTTAACAATAGCAGCTTTCCCATCCGCTCTACTGAATTCCTGGAAATCGCTTTGCTTCATCGTCGTGTCACTTTTAAAGTGAATGTTTTTGACGCGGTTTCTCATGATTGTTCCAGTAGCGTCAATCTCTTTGTCAATTAGTGCATCCAAAAGTGGAATGGTTGTGAAATATCTGTCAAAGTAGACCGATGAGTGTTTTGGCAGCGTTTCCACCAGCCTGAGGACAACGTTTGGACCGAGGCCGAGAGCAGTATCTGCAAGTGGAGTCGATTTTCCTTGGTATACCTCAAAATCCATCACCAATCGAGCAGAGGTAGTCAAAACAAAGTTTTTCAAGCCAAGTGGCCTTGGTTTTCCCTTCACGTATTGCCGAAGCGAGCATCTGCCGGTGAACAGAATTATTTGTTCGTCGATTGAATAACTGGCAAGTGCTCTGTCCAGTTTGTGACAGCGCTTGCGCACAGCATCAATGATTGGCTGCACTTTCCACAGCCGGTTCTCTTCTGGCTTATTTGGCGGCACTTGTGTGTCCACGAAATGAAGGCATGACCTCAGCTTTTAAACTCTTCACGTGGCATCACGTTAGTCACTTGGTCGACTTGATAGCCCCTGCGCCAATACATGTGAATGTTCGGAAGGCGGATACATCCCATGATTATGTGCATGCCAAAAAGTTGCCGAATTTTCTGTGGAGTTGCTTTGAGTATTTTACCAGTTGTCGACATGCAGTACATGTTGGTCTTCTCAGCGGCATTTTGGAAGAAAGGGTCGTCAAAGTATTCGGAAAAATATTCAAGTGGCGTGCGCACGTTACTCGGCGGCTCACTGAGATCGTACTCGAAGGATGGGAGCGACTTTTCTTCAAAGGGCTCTTCCTTCCAAATATATTTGCCTGATGGCGCACTTTGTGTACCACATGCTGAACTTTGCGCGTTCGTGCTAGCAGTATCATCAAGGTCTTCTTGACTTTGCTCGTCTTCGTCATCGGCAGCCGCAACACGGCGCTGTGGTAACTCCCAGTCCGGGTCATCATCGTCGCTGCTACATTCAATGTCCGACGATTCCAACATCCTCATAATTTCCTCCATGTCATCATCGTTTTCGGGGTTGAAGATTCCTGCAGTACAAATTTTTTACACAATCAATGCAAGCGAGAATTCTGCGCTTCAAAAAAAAGCACGCGAAAACACCAGCGGCCTGCCGCCGGTAGCTGCGTTCGGGAGCGCGTTCGTAGTCACATGTGCCCAACCCACACATATGTGTGGGTTGCACTTCGAGTACGGCTTGTGAGTTAATTTAAGCATACTTTTGCCCAATTCTTTCACAGATATGTTCCGTGATGACTCAAGATGCATATTCAACAATTGCATGCCCTTCAAAAAGCGAAGTATCAATGTTAACTGGTACTTACGTCTGGTGGCGGGCGGCCGCGCGCTTTTTGAGGTTTGCGCCATTTTGGAAATGCGATGGTGGGCCACCTGGTGGCTTGTTTGCGAACTGCCTAGATCGGTTAATTCAGTGAACCCCCACAAATGTGTGGGTTGGGCTTCAACGTGTGTGGCATTGACCGAATAGCCAAAATTAATTTCTTTGTGTACCCACACGTTTGTGTGGGCAGGGCAGGAAAGGGCTAAGCCTTCTGCAGCGCCAATCCACTTTGTATCTTAAAAACTGAGCTATTTTATCGGCGGTACACGGTTGGCGAAGCCTCATTACTCAAATCTAAATCAAACACGAACATTATTAGGGAATGAATAAGTTTAATAATGCAGGACGACTGCTACAAAGATTCGAAGTGGACGGCTCTCGCTTCAACAGGCACCGCCATCTTGCCTTACGTACGGGATCTCTTGCGTGCGTTAGCGTTGAACGCTATATTCCAGAAATAGCGTTCGTACGTAAAAGCTCGGGCTACGTTTACGTTCTACTCATGCGCAGTTAGGAGCACGCAACGCTAACGCTATATACTTGCGTTTGCTGTTTTCCGCTATACTAAAACTCGCTAATATCTGGGGTTTAACGTCCCAAAATCACGATATGATTATGAGAGACACCGTAGTGGAGGGCTCTGGAAATTTCGACCACCTGGGGTTCTTTAACGTGCACCTAAATCTAAGCACACGGGCCTCAAACATTTTCGCCTCCATCGGAAATGCAGCCGCCGCGGCCGGGATTCGATCCCGCGACCTTCGAGTCAGCAGCCGAGTGCCATAACCACTAGACCACCGTGGCGGGGACAGCGTAGTAAGATTATGAAGGGGCTATTCGCGGTCGCGGGGCACAACACCTCTGGTTCATTAATTACACAAGCGCGCATGCACCTTATATACGAGTACAAGTATGATCGTCGTCTTCTAATAACTTTACTGACGATCATTCAGAGCTCTTCATGACGTCGCTGCGTCCCTGAGAAACACTGAATCAAAACGTACGTCAACTTTATTTTGTCGCATACTAATTTTCCATGTTTTCTGGTGATAAGAATTTCGGATGGTACGAATATTTTATTGCGGTAGCAATTATATGGACAGTCTCGGCTGGTTTTTGCCGTCGCCGTCGTCATGCTGCGTATATGTATAAGTATGTATATATACATCAATATCCCAAAGAAAAATAAATCAGAAAAATGCTTCCGTAGCGCGGAATCGAACCAGTGACCTCTCGCTTCGCAGCGCGGTGCGCTAAGCACTACTTCACAAAGCGCAGATCCCACAGGTAGTTAACGGCGAGCCTTATATACACACCCTTTACCGTTTGCAGTCCTCCGAGATGGCAGGCGCTTATAAGCGTTTCTTCATTACCAGCGAGATGGCGCTAGGAGCGCGACGCGAGCACTTAAAGGCGTCGGCCAGCTCTCTCGCTTCTTCTAATATTTGCGCAGGAAGAACGTTGCCCTTCCGCTGTCTGCTCGCGCGGGCGCTCGAACAAGCTACCGCAGTGTTAATACAAGTGTGTGTTTGTAAACAGAGCTCGTGCATCCTCTCCCCATTTTCTTTACCTTTTTGTGCATACATAATCCCCGGCAATGTAGTGAATCGGCTTCATGCGAAGCAGCGAGAATTGCTCTATCAACCATTTTTGGGCTTTGAGCCAAGCGTTACCAGGTGGATCGACGTGTTTTTGTAAGTGTAGTAGCTGTGTGCACATTGTGGGCTGACCAGGAACATCGACTACACTGGCGTTTAAAGGGTAACTTATGGTCGAACGTAACTAAGCACTAACGTTAGAGCGCAGCTACACTCTTAAAACAAAGGGCGTCGGGGCACTCCCTTTGTGAGAGTTTTGGCTTGTCCCGCTGGGCACTCCCTTTTCTGGGGTGAAACAACTCCCTCTAGACAGGGAGTGATCCAACGCCTCCTCATGGAGTACAGTACTCCGTCTGCGATAGAGTGAAAGCACTCCTCCGAGGGAGTAAAGCTATCACGTTGAAACAGCTTTGAAATAAAATTAATCGAGCACAGAAAATGGCACATTCATACGCGCACACATTCACGCAACCAAAACACGTAGAGCGCTCGCAACCGAAACACATACATTAGAGGATTTTAGTCTGTCCGGCACACCGCAATACGCAAAATGCTCTGCTCCGGAATACCGGGTGTGAAGTGCGCATACGCACGCCCGGTAAACATGGCCGCGCCGCCGAAAGCGATAGCCGCCCACCTCGAATCTATCAAGTGGCCGTCGCACGCTCTGTCGCTCGTTATCGCCGAACTGATGCTTTTATTTGCTTTAGGTTCACGTCCTTAAGCTTCGACAGCAAGGTATTCGTGTCGATTCGGCACCGTTTTCGAGAGCCATACTCAAATAATCAACGATGTAGGCTTAGCGAGTGACAATCCCGGAATCTCGAAGGTCATACATTATGTGTCGGTTAGTTTTTATCCTCCATAGCTGGCGCAACTTGACGTGGCGGCAGCTACGGCACACAAAGCGGCTGAAAAAAAAGAAAATTTTGGCACTCTAACAGCGTTTCACGGAATAACTTCTGTAATGCTTATCTCTAGGGGTAATTAGAAAATGGACATCAATGTAAACACGCACATATGACAACACATACAAATCGCACACGACACAGGAATCGAACTCATGACCACAAGCACCGAAAGCAGACACTCTAACAACTACGCCACAGAGCCACCGCGTGCTGCGTTGACTTTTCACGGCCTTATATATCTACAATGTGGTTTGCAACGAGAGGGCGGAGCTTGCTACTTCTTTTTTTGCATCATCGGCGTGTGTTTGCGTGTGGATTAGGTTCGTAAATAGTTAGCGCGGCGCCATGAACTCACGAAGGCCACCGTTAGCACCTTCAGCTCCGACTTCTGTTCGTCGTTTGTCGTGCCGCAAGAGAAATGATAAACGTGTTTTTTGTGTGTTCACCATACATCGTGGATGTCTCGCTCGCCCAAAAATTTGCTCATACCGGCGTGAAAAGTACCTTTAGATAGCGAAACTCACGTATGTGTATTCTACGAGCGTGTGCTGTTGGAGCAGTTTTGGTTATTTTTGCCGCGAGCTGCAAGTGTCGGCAGTGCGTTCTCAGTTGTTCGAAGACCATCATATGTCGCATATTTTTGTTGCATACGTCGATGTCAGAGTTCCAATGGTATTTTAGCGTGCACCTATAAAAGCATGTGCATTTATTCCGCGTGTAGGTGCTGTTGCGATCTGCACGCAGGGTCAGCGGCACCTCTGAGCAGTTAGACGAATATTTGCGTGATGAGCACTTACGCGCGCTGAAGCACGACATACAGTGCTTCTGAATTAGTCATAGTCAGTATTTAATTGCTTTTATACCCGGAGACTGGCTACCTTTTACTAAGTAACCTTTACTCTTCCGTATCACGCCGCCGTTAAAATGTATGTCGAAGGCGTCCACCAAGGTTAAGCACGATGTCCATTAATTCGCGAGTGACATGTCTCCCTTAAAATAAATAAAAGATAATACTGTTGCGCCTCTGTATTGCGAACGTCCGCGTGTAGTTGGCACTACTCCTGAAGAGATTGTGCAGTACCTATTAAAAAAAAAAAGGCATTATTGTATGCCTCAGTGAAACAGCTGTTCTTCAGAAAATAAAGTGTCATTTTAATTAGGATATTTTTGTCACGGCACGACACAAGTTGACTTTTTCGTGATTCAGGATTACACATAGCACGAACATGAGTGCAGCAGATAAATAAAAACTGAAAAAAGTGGGTGCCATGTGCACTCCTACTACCTTGTGTACCTGTAGTTGATTCCAAATCTACAAATTATGCGACCATTGATAAATGATCAACCCATCAATGTTCGATCACAGTTGATCTGTTTCCGTTTACTGCCTGTCGCTTATTTGCACGATGTTTTGCAAGAATCATCGGTTAAACCCATCTAGTAACGCAAGCATTATCTGTAGCATGCAGTGGTTCTCAAGAAGGGAGGGGGGGTGGGGGTCAGCGAAGCCATTTCTGGGGGTCCACGAAACGCATCTTCGAACAAAAAAGAAAATACGCCTTTTTTGAAGAAACAATATGTCCAATGACAGCGGCCCCCACTATTTTTTGTTTTGCTTCACCGCATAACGGCTGTGCATTGCGGCGGAGCTGACTTAGGCTTTCCATGAGATGGCTGTAAAGCTTTTACTGCAATTTTCTACCACATGTGCTTTTCCAGGCTTGCATATTTGAAGAGAAAGCGTAGTGAGAAAACAGCTGAAATGTGGCGGCAGATCGCACAACTTAGTGACAAGCTGTTGAGATTGAATTGGCGTGGCACTTTAGTTTGACCATTCTTTGCCACGGAGAAACGCAAGGCACCTATTTCACGCTGCATGTTGTGCTAATTTATAAGCCCTCACCCCCCCCCCCCTCCTTACTTCTCACTGCAAGGGGTCCCTCATCACTTCCACCAGTCCACAAGGGGTCTCCAAAACATCCATGGCTGAGAACCACGACCTATATATCAGAGCCTGAACAATTTCTTTTACATGTACAAGGACTTTTTTGTTTGAATGCATTACAAATTCTTAAAACTTCAAATGATACAATAAATGCTGGTTGTAGCACTTTATTAGAATCAAAACAATAACATTCACAATGTCAATGTAAATTATACATTTTCATCTACCACAGAACCTATGCTCATTAGTGAACAGATGAAACAACATACACAATGCAACCTGAGCACTAATTCACAGCAGTAAAATATTATGAAAGTATAGTTCGAAAATTCATCACAAAGCAAGACACATACACTTCGAAATGCCAGTATGCAAGTACAATCCAATGAGATGGCATGCACAGCAGTGGCGTAGCCAGGGGGGCACACCGGGCCTCCCTCGCCCCCCTACCCCCCTCGAAATTTTTTTTTGCTATGGCATACAGAGCTCAAAATGACAACTGAACACATCTGCCTGCCGGCTCCCACTTCAAATCAAGGAGACGACCCCCCCCCCCCCCCCCGAAAAAAATTTCTGCCTATGCCCCTGATGCACAGAGAACTTGGTGTCTGCTTACACATGAAGGCAACTCGATAAGTAATAAAGGCTTGCAACACTTAGGCATGGTGGTGTACCATTTTTCTTGTATATTGCATTAGTTTGCCCTCAGCCATGAAAACATGTTACACATGATTGTGCAGTTCAATTTTTTGTATAAAGACCTGTGGTGTCGACCATAGATCCACCTGCCAAGGTTTGTAAACACAGTCGCCTTTATTCACATATTTATAAAATAATGTAAATTTTTAAGGTTAAGCTTGGGAACATGGCATTATTTCGCAACCCTATTCACCCGTATTATTATGCATGGGTAGTAGACCAATTCTTACAATATTTACATGCCAGCTAGTGCCATCCAGTTCGACCGGAAAATTGGTTCTTCATCACCTTCAACAGCTCAATTTATGACTCGTGCAGAAGTACCACATTGAAAATTAATCCGAATACCGTGACAGGAAAGTTACCTCGGAGTTAGGCAATAACATGCTTTGAATTAAAAATTGCCCATCAATACTGGTGGTGGCTTGGCACATTAGAGCCAAGGACTGGACATGCCATGAGGTTGAATAAAAATTGAACAGGGAATAAATAATGGCTGTAAACAGTCAAGAACCATGCTCAGTAAATTAATGCGTTAACATTCAGCATCTTTTCAAACCATGTAAATTTTCAAATGCACACTGTTATTGGAAAGTTTGGACTCTGCACCGTGCATAACACAGTGCAGCAGTCCATGTGCTGACAATCCTAAATACAGAGAGATGTACAAGATCATCAGTATAGTATACTGTAAGGCACAGGAGTGTTCACGGAAGAGACCGTCTTGTAGACAAACAGGTGGGCCAGAACTGTTGCTGCTTTGCCAAAAGCGTTCAGTCTTCCTGAAAAAGATATCAAGCAAAGAAGTCCATTAAGCTTTCTGCATCCATACAAAATACCCACTTGACTTCTCTTACTGCAGACTTTTCCGAAAAAACACAAAATACAAAATTAAGAAGCTGCCAAGTATTTTCTTGTGAGATGTGCAATGAGTGTGCAGCCACTTTCATTCTTGTAATATCTAGAAAGACGCAGCATTATAATAAAGACGAGGCTCATTTGCTTGTCCATGTTTTGCTGCCATGTTTTTATACACCTGGCAAGAGAACAAGGTACAATAGCTAGTGTGCAGTGTTGCTTGCTGTTTTGTGGAGGCAACTCCTATTACAAAAATAATTCATTTATCCTCAAAACTTAGTGCAAGTTCTCCCTAGGCTAAACGGGACAAAATATAGATATATAGTACTTATGAGGCATGCCACAGTGGACAGCCTCGATTTTTAATTTACATTTAAATATTCAAACTCTGTTTATGCCAAAGCAGCATCTAGATGTCTTTCTCACGGCACTTCGGACTAAAACCAGCGGTGCACATAGCACCTGCCTGTAAGCACTGCACATCCTGCTTCTGCCAACTATGAAATGCGTGCACACTGAAAACTTTCTATGCTGCTTACTGCTTGCTATTACCTTAAATCTCCCCTAGCTAACACAAACTAGACAACCAATTAATATACTATCAAGTGGAAATGAATGTAAAAAATTTTCCTAACAGTGATAACTTAAATCACAAGGCGCATGCAGCCCATCCTATGTTAGTCCTGTTGTGACTCACAACAGGACTAACATTTGTGTCGCAAATTTGTGAACGGTTTTGCAACTACCGAATACAAAAATACAAAAAGCTGGTGAGCTTCAATGTATATTGATGTACATGCCACTTCATTGTTAAGGTAACGCATCACAATACTGACCGTTTGAAGCAAAACGGGAATGCGAGCTAGTTGGCGGGTAATAGGCGAGTTCAACTTTAGGTATATATTTTCTGCTGAAGCAATAAAGCTTTCAGTTGTGAGTAAGCGCTTGTGCTGTGCACTTTCTTGTCCTTGTCTTCTTAGCACTGCCGTTACATAAGTACTGACCATTTCGCCAGGAACACTATGAATCCCTCACAATACAGTCACTATCATGCTACAGGTGTCTATTATCGAGGCACTCCACTACAAGTTCAATATAGTGTTATAGGCATGACAGAGTGCAGGTGCATATTCTGTATACTGTATCGGATGACTGAGATAAGAGCTACCATGAAATTGGACTCAAATAGTGATACTCTCAATGTTTCCAATGTATCAATGACTTGCTTCATTAAACACAGGGATGCATTGCACAATTCAGAAATGGATTCTATTTGATCACTCTGTACTAACGAGATTGCTGCTACCAACCCAGGTTCTGTGAAGCATCCAGATGAGCTTCGAGAGTTCTATCAAGCTGCTGGTGTCCACAGCTGCATAGCGTTGCATGTGCCATCTTGAGCACCATCTGCAAAGAAAAAGAGAAATGTACAGATTTTTTGCAGTGACTCACTATTTCATGCTGCACTAAACAGCTGTAAAGCACACCAATACCCAATTCAGATAACCGGCATAAATTCAGTTAGACGTCCATGCATGAAACAATCTAACAATCTTTTAACTCTAAATTTATTATCCTAATGCACTCGAACACCAAGAACTAATTCAGTACATAATACAAAACTGGCAGGTAGATAAAGCGTTTTTTTTTATCTCAGGGAAAACAGATTCCAGAGCTGTTTCACTGCTGCTCCCGTTTGATGTTAGCATTTAAAGTGCTGCTGTGCTTCTTATGCAAAAGTGAGCTTAGAGACAGACTTTACGAGGCACCATACTCTTCTTTCCTGCTTTGTTCTTTTTCTGTAAAGTTTCTTTTGTATTATCCTTTATTCCTCGTACCCTCTTCCTTTGCCCAGCATGGCCAGCCAGTTTAAGAAGTGGCTAACCTGCCTGTCTTCCCCATCTATTTCTTTCTTTCCTTCCTTCGTTTTAAGTCTTGCAGCATTTACATATATACACACCAAGTTCAGTAGTGTAGTGTTGCCAACTGCACAAACATTCATAACCTACAGCCAACCTACAGCCAACATAACCTACAACTATAGCCAACCACAAATTTCACTGCCTGTGCGAGACTAGAAAGCAAATACTTGCAGTTTCAAGTTCACTCCACACCTACCATTTCGTCAAAAACACAGCATTTGAGTTTCTGATAAATTAAGTTGTTTGCCATGTATCATTCTAATGAAAGAGCTCCAAGCAAAGCACGATAAAGCACGGAGAAGGTGCCAACAGCACATCCTTTGAGAATTTGCGATAGAGTCATCTGGTGATCTGCGCGCCATTGTCTACTGCTTCTGCATGGTGCTGCACTAAACACAATATTTACATTCATCAAGAAGCATGAAGGTAGGAAGCTTACATAAGACTTACAGAAGTAAACCATAAGAAATGACGAAAGGTGTTCTGTCCTTGCTGAACATTAGATTTTAAAATGTGATATGTTTAATGGCTGCTTAGCCTTGCTTCAAAGCTTCATAATAGTCTTATGAGAGTCACATTTTTTAAATGATTGTCCCTCTGCCATAAGTATTGCATTGAGCTGACTTGCACTGATGTGACTGAATAAGCCTGGCACACCTCACACATCTTGAACTCGATGAGAATATTCGCATGAAATCCAGGAGAGTTCAAGATGTCACTAATTATGTCACGAAATTGTCACTAATTAAGTGACAATATCGTAAAATGCGCGTGCTTCACCATAAACGCTGTCACTTAGCAGACAACTTTCACATAATATGGCCATGATCATATCTCTGCAGCATAATTTATTCGATCCAGTCCAACCTAATGACGTAATTACCCTATGGTATGCTGTTTCTTTTTTTGTCTTAAAGACGAACAAAGTGCGCAATGCAAAATTGTTATCCAAAAGTATTCCCACTTACTAATATTAGGGAGTTTTGAAATAGCGTAAGCCAGGCCCGTAGCCACAGGGGAAAGGGGGGGGGGTAGCGAAATTCTGATGGAGGGGGGTGTTTTACCGAAAGTGAATTATGAAAATAGGCGTTTTTCTAAAAATGTGAAGGGCGCAACGAAGGGCTCCGGAAGTTTCGTCCATCTATTTTTCTTTAACGTGCACTGACAACGCAGAGTACACAGGCGTTTAGCGTTTCGCCTCCACCGAAATGCTACCGCCGCGGCCGAGATCGAAGCCGCGACTTCCGGGTCGGCAAGCGAGCACCGCAACCAGGGGCGTAGCCAAGGGGGGGTTGGGGGGTTCAAACCCCCCCCCCCCCCCGAAATTTTTCAGTTTTGCTTGCGTATATAGGCACGCACACATACAAACGCACGCACGAACATACATAAAGTATGGTTGAACCCCTCCGAAAAAAATTTCTGGCTACGCCCATGACCGA
>NC_051178.1:56587632-56614933 GCF_013339695.2 Rhipicephalus sanguineus
TTTAGGGGGGGGGGTATGTATATTTACAGTAGCCCAGAGGGGATTGTGGCGGCGCCCATTAAGCCCTCCTTGAAAAGGTGCATAGTCGACTCCAAGCAAGCAGACCATGGATGTTCATTTGATCTCTCGGAGAAGTTCGGTAATACAAAAGCAGGTTAGGGGAAATCAGCGCTAACATACAGCACAAAATGAGGAAATGTGTAGGCATGGTGCCGTGTGCTGTGTTTGCCAGGTGGCACTTCAGGAACGATACACAGAGGCAACGTCAGTACAGAGCTGTATTTTAATGCATTGCACTTGCCAACACAATAGAGAGAAAGCAGGTGCTGAGGCACAGACCCACCATCATGCAGCGTCCTTACTGGCATTTCACTTCTTCACGCTACTTTGTGACGTTGCATGCCGAATTCAAGAGCTGGCATGGAACACAACATAAATAACGACTGCATGTATTTATAGGTGTCCTGTGTCTTTTATATACAGATCGAGAAAGTTACTAACCTAAAGCAGCCACAAAAGAATGTAATGTCTGGAGTTGTGATGTATATAGTTCCATGTCAGTGATCCTTGTTTTGTCGGCTGCTGTGGTAGCTTAATACCACAGGTGTCTCGCTGCTAAGCTGTAGGACGCAGGTGCGATTCCTGGCCACAGCGGGTGCATTTCAATGGGGGTGGAATGCAGACACCTGTGCACTTCTTCAGATGAATGTTAAAGTACCCCAGAAGGTCAAAATTAATTCTGAGTGCCCCACTACGGCATGCCTCATAATCATATCGTGGTTTTGGCACATGAAACCCCATAATCTAATCTAGCCTCTTCGTTTCGTCGTGTCTGGTGGCACAGCTTTAATCTAATGTGGTGGCCACTTGAATCCGGACAGTCGGACCTTGCCAAAAGTAGAACAATGAGGTATCTGTGTGAAGCAAGATTTATAAAAAAAAAAATGAGCAGTTGGTCGCGACCCTGCCTGGTGCAGGAGAGAAAGGGCCGAGGCCCTTGACTATGGTGGGGCCCTTCATAACCCACTCTGTAGCTCTGGTACAGTAGGACCCACAATTTTTTTTTTTCATTTACATTATGAGCATGCAATTAATGGTTACACAGTCTGCTACTGCATGGTTCATGAAGGGGTGTTGTTTTCAGAGCAAAGTGCACACCATGTTTGGAAGGACTGTTGTTAGGCACTTAGTTGCTACGGATGTAAATTTAAGACGACCAATGAAAAAAAAAATTGGTAACCTTTTATCACAAGCCATAGGGGCAGTTGCTGTTTGTGTGGCATATTTGGTGCTAAAGCAAACGCTTCCATGCCTCCTCTACGCAGCTGGTCATTTTTCCAGTCGTCCTCCAGATGTGCAAAGTTGTATCAGTGGACCGGTTTAGCAATCCTTACTAGACTATGCTTGAAACAAACTTGTTTGTTTACATGTAATGTGCCTTTTGTGTCGTGCGGGAACACTATTATGCCTGAAAGTAACCTTCCAAATTATAAGATGAAAAAAAAAGGCAGATGTGTTTTAACCACTCTCATGTTTTTAAAAAATCTGGGAATTCTTGCTTAATGTGCGATGTTAAGAGAAACAAAGCATACCAGAAAGTTCGGAGAGTAGTGCTGCAGTGGCGTTGGATTGAATAACCTCATCATAAAGTTGGAAAACTAAGCAGTTTTCGCTCATAGCTGTAATGCTTTGTCTGGCAAGCATCTGCCGCTACTCAAGATGTTAGCAGTTGCTGCAATGTGTCATCATTTCGACATAAGCCCCAGGGTCATGTGTCACTTACATCTGGTGTGGTGTTGTGGCTTTTCCATCTTTCCTGACATGCTAGATTTAGATTATGCTTGGATTGAGCTTAGACAGTCAGAGTTGAGCGCTCTGAATCAGGTGCGATTCCATAAAAATATGGGTAGTGGTCACAAATTTTGACGATCTCCAAGTTTCTCATGTAAGTGGCTGCCCTCAAGATTCTAGTGATAAGAATGTTACAAAATGTTTATTAATCTTTTTGGACCTACGTTAACAGTTACGAAAGCTTACTTCTCTTTACAACTCCCCCCAAAAATGTGTTTTCTTGCCTAATAGAATCTTCATAGAAAGAGCCTGCGCGTTTAACCGAAAATTTGAAGGCCCCGCATAATTGACAAATCTGCGAAACATGGTGTTGTTTGTGGGTGCTGACAGCAAATGTGGCCCTCGGGTTGTGCCTCTTTCCAGAGGTCGTGGCAACCGAGTGCATGTGAGCAACATTCCGGTCCACGTGCAACGGGAAGAGATCCATGATCTTCTTGCTACCTTTGGCACCGTGCAGAATCTGGAACTACGTAAGTTTTCAGCCTGTCTGCTTTAACACCTGCATGTGAGAAATGCCACTAGCAGCTGTGACGTCTCTCACAAAGCGTAGAGCTGCTGCACAGGCCGTAGCGTATTAGGCCCGCTGTAGCCTGCGAAACAAGCCCTCCTGGCTTCAGATGGCTTATTGTGACTTCGCATATTGGTCTAGTGCTTCCAAAGAAAGCATTTCTATAAGGGTATAATTTTGTTATGGTTGCGTCTGCATGCAGAGACCTAACCCTGTGTATTTAAAGCAATGAAGTCTAACAAATGATGCAAGCATTGGAAGCTGCAAGCACGAAAGAAATAAGTCTATGTTCTACTCGTTTTTTTGTGGTGGTGGAGTTTGTCGCAACACCACAGCTCCATTTAGTCACTTTTGGAGGATACTCTCTGGAAGGATTTCAATGCAGGGTGTACTTCTAAGAAAAGTGAAAGCCCGTAAGTTCCTAAAACTGAGCAATTTCAGTTGTTCTGTTTTTTTTGCATATCATGTAGTATACAGTCGAACCCTGCTACAACGAACGCCGCTTCAACGAAATTTCCGGTACAACGAAAAATTCTCGGTTCCCCGTCAACAGTCCATAGGAGTCAATGCATAAATATGCTCGCCACAGCGAACACTTTTTCTGCTGCTGTTCCGCTTCAACGAAATTTGACGATGCAATTACGGGCTCAAAAATTTAATTTACCGTGCAATAAACACAATCTTGAACATTTTGGTGCATTTTAGAACATAAAAATACGACTTCAATGTCTAAATTGCGTGTTGGCACCACCAGAAACTGCCGCTGTTGACTGAGCAAGGGGGCCGCCATTGCTTGGTAGCGATGGCGATCAGACTGCCCTGCTTTCGTAACTGGCTTGAGTTGCCCCGTAGTCGCAGACAATCCAAAGCCAAACTCAGTTGTCCACGCTGGGGTGCAATCGCGGAACGATTCCTTTTTTCGATGCCTCTCCAATGCTTTTCGCGCTTCACTAGTAGTGGTCAGAGCGACGGTACATCCGTGTTATCAACGCGAGCAGCCCTGGGGTGCAATCGCGGAACGATGTGTTTTCCAATGCCAATGCTTTTCGTGCCTTTTGCGCTTGGCCAGTGCAACCGGTGGTTGGAGCAACAATTTGTCCGCGTTATCAATGGTTTCAGCCAGCCGTGAGAGGTGTATGATAAGAATAGCATAGAATAAGGCGTGAGTCATCGCTACGCGACGGCACGCCTGCATCTCGACGTTGTAGGCGTATTGTTAGCGTATTAGTGCAACTGTACACTTAGTGTTGCGCGGCCATGCCTCTGTTTGGTTCGTTCGTGGAAGCCGTTGTTGCTGCATGCTTTTCAACGTGGCGTCCCTATGCATATATGAGAATCGCTTCATGATGCTGCTGGGGAGACAGAGGAAGCAGCAGACACTTTTTGAATTTTGGAAATAAAAGTTTCTCTGTTCTACTAGCTCAGGTCAGCTATATTTTTTTCGATTTCACTGCAACGAAATGTTCGCTTCAACAAACTTTTTTCCGAGCACCACCAATTTCGTTGTAGCGGGGTTTGACTGTACCATCTTCACTGATAAACCCTTTTACTATACCAGAAGCACCACTCTCGCTGCTAGAAGGCTCTTCGTAAGCCAGAGAATGCGCGAAAAGAAAATTCAAGAGGTGACACTGTGCACGAGAGAAGCTCCTGTGCCATCTCACCGCAACATCGTAGATTTTGATGGTGTCTCCTAGGACCTACATAATTCTTTATCGTTGAAAATGATTTATGTTCTGAGGGAGCCAGAGAGTTAATGGAGTACAGGCTTGATTTTGAGGCATCAAAAGGGACATTTTTCGTTTCCTTGGCATGCAATGTTAATACTCACGACAAACTGGAGCCAGGAAACACGTGTAAAAATGTTTTAGTTTGATTTTAAAGTTTCCGTCCCCCATCATCTGCAAGCCAGCCCCACTGGAATGGCATGATCATGATAAGTCAACACAGTCACAGAAATCGCTGTCGAAATCGCTGGACAACAAATCACTCATCGTTGTTTACACGCACCATGTGCAACTGACAGCAGCAGATTACAGCGATGCTGCTACCGTGATAGAGGACGTATGCTTTTTTTATTGAATTCATGAATTTGCCCTTGCATACGACATGCGTGGATACGCGTGATGTTCGATACACAGTGAAACCTCGGTGATATGAATCTCATGGGACCACCAAAAATATTCGTTTCATCGGAAATTCGTATCACCAGAAAGCATGGAAAATTGCATGTGACTAAAGAAAGCTGGCGTACATTTTTATTTATTGTTTTTCAGGGCCGCAGCAACGTCAGGAAGAACCCTGAATGATTGTCAGTGAAGTTTTTAGATGTCAACAATCATACCAGCACTCGTAAATATACGGCCCGCATGCGCTTATTTAATTAATGAACCAGGTGCATTGTGACCCGGGATAGCAGTAGCCCCTTCAAAATTTTAGTATGCTTTTTTGCATGACACCGGAGTACTACAGCGAAAGTAACAAAAGAAGCGCTTTGACGCGATGGATCAAGGCCACAAAAAAACAGAATCACGGTCCTGTGTTGCGATTTTGTTATCGGGGAGGTTTTGGGGATGTTTTTTGGGAGATATATGGCCGTGCCCACACAAGTGCGACCTCAACGGCCGCGCACGTTGACGTTGTGAGGCCTGACTCCTTCGCCAAGACCGTCTTCGCCTTCTTTCGGTCCTCGTCTGCCTTTCATAGGATGTCTTATGCGCGAGGCAGGCGTAAACACAGTACAACGACAACAGCCCGCATCGACGCGTTAGAAAAAAAAAGCATGACGCTAATGTCCTTTGTAATCCAAACGCGAAGGCACACGGAGGCACATGAGAGCCTCAAAGATTCGCGCACACAATCTCAGAGGCCGTGACGCGTCTCTGAAGGTTTATTTTGATCATAAGAAAAGTGTTTTTCTTACATCGTGATTCTGACGATTTGGCAGTGTGGCACGCATGCCGACGCGCACACTTGCGTTCCCGCGCTCGGCACGTCTTCCGTGACAGCGCGGACAGCACCTCTTCGTACCTGGGCGGTAGCGTACGTTCGTATCAAACATCACTGGGTGAAAATCTGTTCACAACAACCGTACTCCATTACATTGCAGGCCAATGGGCCTTGGCCGGGACCAACGAAAAATTCGTATCACCCCGAAATTCGTATGAGCTGTGATCGTATCACCGAGGTTTTACTGTATACCCTGTTTAGGCTTGTTGACACCAGTGTTTTTATTCAGAGCAAGTCATGAAAATTTCTCAAATTTGTGTTGGTACAGCTTTAATGAATCCAGTTTTGGGAAACTATTCAGTCACTGAGGTCTAAATACAAAAGATATCGAAATCCATGACGTCGCATTGACATTTAGGCGCTGAGGTTTCGGCAGGAAGTTGCCAAATGAAACTTTAAATTTCATTTTCTCTTGTTACAGTGAACCCGCAATAGGAAAACTAATGACAGTAGAGATGTTAAAGAATAATTTACCCGTCTGAACTGATTTAGTGTTTCCGTTCAAGGGCCAGTTATGAAACATTCACGTCGTATAAATGGTTTATGAATGAGCAGTAAATGCCATCTAAGCAATTCATTTAGATGCAGGACTGAGGTTTATATAGCTCTCGTTTTAAGAGCCCTTACAATGCACCTATTCGCGCAAAGCTCGCATTTGGTGGTCTGTGGCTATGGCTTACATTCCAGCATGTTACCTTTGCAAATTTTTTTAGCGTGAAGCAGGTAACTGCAGTTAGCACCAAATCTCCAATACTGGGCAAGGATATGTGCCTATTCTTGAAATTCCAGGTGAATGCTAATATGGGCATTACTTCCAGTTATTGGCATTGAAGGGTGTCTGTTTTAGCTGGCTTTTCACGAGACTTCCAGTCTTATTTCACAGGTTCCGTGCAACATTTGTTGCAAAGCTTGTGAGCCAATTATATCCATATTTAGGAGGTGCTTATTTGCTTTAGAAGGTGCTGGTGCGATTAGATGTGAACAGCACAAATAGTGTTGCATTGTGATGTGGCAACGGGTGGTTTGGGCAAGCCCATGGGAATACGACTCCGAGCCGTTTCTCTGTCACCTCTCGCAGTCGGTCGTGCAACCTGTTTCAAATGTTGGTGCGAATGAGTCCTAAAGGGTTGCCAGCTCTCGAGCGCCATGGTTGCCGACCAGGAGATAGACAATTGTGGTCTTTTAAGTGATGAGTGGCTTTAGGAAAGTTTGCACGGAGCATTGTGCAGAACATTAAGTTCTAACAAAGCTGATTTGTGCTCTTTTTTTTTTTTTGCAATGTTCTTGGTCTTACTGTGCTTATAATTTGTCCCGCAGACATCTATGTATATAAACCGGCATTCCTTTGAAGCTTTCTCTTTTATTATTTTCTTTCTTTTTGTTTTCCTCAGTTCCTCCTTCCAAGCCCGAGAACCAAACCTATCGAGCTCAAGTAACTTACGAAACTCCCGAACAGGCGCAGCAGTATGTATTCCTTGTTTCTTTTTTTCTTCTTTTTTTCTGCTTCTATTATGCGTTCATTGTGGTTTGGGGACTGAAAAAACAAGGTCGTCTAAAGTGGCAATGCAATATCTTGTGGAACACTGTACGTAAGCTTTAGTCACAGGGAAGCGCTGTGACGAGCAGCTATTTCCAGTATTTATGATGAGACTTCGTTGAGCAGGGATTGTCACTGGAGCCAGCATTTTGAATACGGGGCTTGTTGAAACTTTGTCCCCAGCGACACTCCCCGTTCAACAAAGTCTCGTCATTTCAAGCCTCTCAATCTTCCCCCTGAACTTCTGTGTCGTGTGGATGTCCAGTTTTAGCATTTTAGCCGGCGTTATGGTCCGATTATGCTTCAACTGGGGCTATTTGGCATGTCATTGTTCTGTTTACTGCACAATGCTGTGACACAAAGAACCACAAAAGACACCCATGTGCGCATTTGTCAACTGTTTATTTGCCACTGCATCTCAGGCATATACAAGATGGGAATCAAATACAGCTGATATCAAAGCACCACAAAAATAAAGGAACACCTTCGCTTTCGGCACATTGCCATAAGAATGTGCTGCTTAAAGGCTTCATTCATTACACTACAATAGATTGGAAATACCTTTAAACATTAAGTGGTGTACTACTTTGCCAGTTCACTGTCTTTACTGTGTTTAGTGCCATTCATGTGATGAGTCATGCCTACATTGTTTTCTTGCATTTGCAACATTGTTTGGGCTTGAATTTGTGCAATGTCTGTTAACAGCACTCTGTCATTTGTGCGTGTGCGCGTGCCTGTGTAGGGCTGTGGCTCAGCTGAGGGATTACGAGTACCAAGGCAGCGTGCTGAGGGCCGAGTACGCCATGGATGTCGTTCGCAACGGAGGCGGCGGTGGCGGCGGTGGCCGCAACAACATGCGCATGGGTGGCAACCGGCCCATGTTCCGGCCCTTCTCATACACGGGCGGCCAGGGTTCCCCCATGAGGCAGTCAGACTTCCCCCTCAGGTAGGCAGTCACAGCTGGAAGATGCCTCTTGGGCATGTGTTCATTTTGTGGTCTTACACTAAAATTCTTATTGAAAAAAACTTGGGATGTTACTTGGGAGGCTGTAGATAATGCGTGTGTGTGCCAAGAGGGAAAGGAGATCTGCTCTGGATCCTGCGAGTCAGAATGTCCCAGTGGTGTTGTGGCATGAAATAACCCTGTTCAGGGGAAAAAGAAACAACCATCAGTGTTGAATGAAAGAAAAGGAGTTTATGGGCTCATTTTTTTTTTGTTACATGCAACCTTTAATGAAAACCAACATATACAGTGGAGCCAAGGAT
This sequence comes from Rhipicephalus sanguineus, assembly GCF_013339695.2. Classification (NCBI taxonomy): domain Eukaryota; kingdom Metazoa; phylum Arthropoda; class Arachnida; order Ixodida; family Ixodidae; genus Rhipicephalus; species Rhipicephalus sanguineus. Next base: position 56,595,804 of record NC_051178.1, read on the forward strand.
AGTGTACAAAGGCGATGTCAACTTGATGTTGCGATCAATAATGATGAGCCACCTATGATGAATAACGTACAAAGCTGCTGAGTGTCACATCCCATGGTTTTTTTTTTTTTTTTTTTGTCAGATCATTCGACTATTATATATGTTGCAGGATCCTTGTGCTAAGTGACATGGTTGGTGCCATCATCGGCCGGGCCGGAGGCACCATCCGCCAGATCACCCAGCAGTCAAGGGCAAGGTGTGTACCGTCACGTCATCTTTGTGCAAGCGTTGATATCCTTAGAGGCAGTGAGGGCCGAGCGCAAATGTATTTAGGAGAGAACTGGTATAACAGTCTGAATTGAATTTCTGGTATGAAATCGAGCAAGCGGCTGTGGCAAACGATAACCACAGTTCTGACTGCATGTGCACTGGCCTTGCACAAGCTTCCGAAGCTTCCGGAGCACGCTTTTGTCGGCCATTGGCGCGATGGTTTCGGTGCCCAAGTTCGTATCACCCATTGTGACGCTGAAAAGTGTGCGGAACATCTGAATTTTGGCACATTGGACACAATAAAATTTGGCCGGGGAATTCTACAAATTCGTATCGGATCGAAATTCGCGTCAGCCGGGTTCGTATCACCGAGGTTCTACTGTATGTCGCTCATTGCTTTTTGTTCTTTGTTCCGCAGGGTGGATGTTCACCGAAAAGAGAATGCTGGCTCCCTCGAAAAGGTGAGCCTACTCACCTGGCCTAAAATGGGGGGACGTGGCAATTGCAAAGCGAGAAATGACCAGAAAAATCCACCTGTTGAGTCACATACCTAGTTTGTGTAACTTCTTCTTTATCTTATCCTTAAATATATTCACTGAAAACCACAGTCAAGTGCCCAAAACATTTTTTTCATCTGCTAAGGTGGTAAAATATTTTGTGCAAATATCGAAAGAGAACTTTCCTATCGAGCCCCAACACGTCTGCCACAGTATAACAAGCGCTACTATATTCTGGTATCTGTGTTTGAAAACTAATCGGGATATGAATGTGGGCTGAGAATGGCTGGGTCTGGGTCCTCATTCCCTACTTGCATTGGACCAAGTTCCTTTGGGCAATACAGTAGAAGCTCGTTATAACGAAGCGGGATATAACGAACTAATGGATATAACGAAGCAATCGTAATTCCCCTTGAAATTCCCATAGACGCCCATGTATTTAAAAGCTCGTTTTAACGAAGCTAAAATTTCCTCGCAATGGATATAACGAACCTTTTTTTTTCCCCACCGAGCATTTACTGATCATTTTGGTAGCCAGCAAGTCAATGTCTTATAGCGCGCGACGGTTTACGTCCCATCACGGATGCGGCAATTCAAAACTCGCGCCTCGCGCTCCCGAGGAGCCGCCTGCCAACACGCGCGAGGGTGCGCGCCTGCCTGCCGGCCTCCCCTTTCTACTGAAACTCGTGGACCCAGCCGCACATGTCACCCGGCCTCCCCTCTCCCGCCGAACTCGTGGACCCGCCCGCTCTCCTGTTGCGCGCGTGGACGCCGCGATGGCCGCGACTTCGCCAACCCCGCGGCGACAGCGGCGACTGCGGGCCAGGGCCTTGTTGTTACTTGTTGTTCGCTGCGTGCGCATCAGAACAGCTTCTCTCTCGGTTCCCGCCACTAGACAGGAGATGGACGACGGCAACGGTAAACGAAAGCACAAAACGATTACAATCGAGCAGAAGGCGACTATGTTGAAAGCCGTTGAGTCCGTCGTCAAGAAGAAAAAAGTTGCCAAGATTTCGGCGTAGCGTTGAGCACGGTACCGCAAGCGTGTAATCGACCAAATTCTACTCAATATGAGCATGAAGCGCGAGACTACAATCGACCTCTACATGGCGATCGAGATGCTACAGGCTGCTTGGATGTCTGTAGCAGCAAGCACGATCGCCAACTGCTTCCGGCATGCTTCATTTGGCGTCAACAGTGGCGGTGACAGTGAAGATATCGGTGCTGCCGCCAATGAGGGTGCCGCGGGTGACCAAGACCTGGCGTCGTGGGACGCTCTCCTTGACGCCGGAGTTGTGCCCGACTGCGACACCTTCTGCACGTACATGTACGTCAGTGCCGATGCTGACGCGGTGACAACCGAAGAGCTGACAGAAGCTGAAATTGTGCGCGCGGTGATAGGGGTGGTGAATGACGACAGTGACGAATGTGTCGACAACAGCCCAGAGTTGGCGAACCCGATGTTCCGACGTCCGCGCAAGCGCTGGATGCGGCGGAACTGCTGCGCCGCTTCTTCGGCGCTCACGATGACGGCGAGGACGGACTCGACATAGCTGCAGCGGCCGAAAAAGGCATCGTCCGCCTGAGGAAGACACGGCAGAAGTCTATTAAGGACCTTTTTTCTGTTAAGTGAGTCGCCAGCTGGCCTGCCGAGTTTGGCGTGAATAAAGTAGGAATTCTTCGCAGTTTTTTCTTTTACTAGTTTTTCTCCGTGCGACGGCCGTTTTTCGTTTGCGTGGCGGGCTGCTGTGAGATTCGGTGGTGAGTACATCCTCTAATTGTCGGTAGAAATGGATATTGGCTATAACGAACTAATGGCTATAACGAAGTAATTACGACTCCCCCTTCAACTTCGTTATAACGAGGTTTTACTGTAGTTATAAGTAGGGATGGGCGAATATTCGGATGTTTTGAATATTCGAATGAATATTAAAGTATTCGAATTCGCTTTGATACGAATTTATATTATTTGAAATTTCGAAGTATTCGAAATGAACGAATATATGTATGTTTGACTGCACATAACCCCCTGTAAAGGTGGTTTCACTGCAGCGTCGGATTGCTGTACCGTGAAACCGCCCTGCCAGGGGAAATCTGCACTGCCGTGAAGCCACACTTCAAGGTTAAGTGTACATATTTTTAAAAATTTAACAGCATGTTATATGGGCTTATATGCGCTAAGTATAGTAATTTTTAACTTGTAACGTATTGTACCACTTCTAAACTCGCATTCTACTGCTATTCAAATCTTGATACTATTCAAGGCTGCTTCCACTTCATTTCAAACCAAAAAAGTGACATTCACTCATACCTAGTTCCAATTCTTAAAAATATTGTGCAGGGGTCATGAAGAAAATGCTCAATTTTACTTAATAATATGTGGTGAGTACTATTCGAACTATTCGATTCGAAATTATTCGACTAAATCACTATTCGCTTTGGATTCACTTCGAACATCAAATTTACTATTCGCCCACCCCTAGTTATAAGGAAGCTGTAAGAGAGCTTTGCGAGAGCGATGAGGACGGACATTCCCGCAATACTTGAATATACTGCGAGGAGTAACTTTTGGATTGTAAAAAGAAACAAGGTCAAGACCAGGCGAACACATTTTTAATAAAATGTGTTCGCTGTGTGAACGGGGCTCTCACGTAACTGAGTTGGTTGTTGTGTATGGGTTCCGCTGGAAAGCTTTAACTGTGCCGAACCATCTAACAACAGCCGTAACTGAGAGTCCGGTTATGCAGTGGCCTTGTTGGGCTTTTTTCATCGTCCAGGTGATCACCATCTACGGCAACCCTGAGAACTGTTCCACGGCTTGCCAGAAGATCTTGGAGGTGATGCAACAGGAGGCCAGCAACACCAACAGGGGGTGAGTGTTCAATGTTTCCAGAGCAAAAACAGTAGAAAATTTTGTTTTAAAGAGAGCTTAAAGATGTTGTAGAAGCATACACTTTATGAAGGAATTGCTAAATATTGTCATTTAGGCGACAAAGATTTGTCAATGCACACATTATTATCGAGAGTGGGTGTGGCCGAGCAAAATTTGCACAACTTGTTCCGATTTGATCCTTGAGAAATTATTTTTCTAGTATATTGTGTACACTTAAGAAACATACTGCTCTTAAAAATAGTTTTTTATATCTTGATCGATATTGATGAAACTCCCTGAGTTTATGTACATTTGTGTGCTGATTTCAAATATGCAATTATTTTTCTAGTATAATGTGTAGTTTTAAAAATACGAAATATTTCATGTGCCCATCGGGGAGCAAGATTTTTTCTAAACTGAGAGACTTACAAACTAAATCAGCATATCGCAGTAATATTGAATCAGAACTGAGTGCAATGCAACAAAAATGGATGTTCTAAACCCATTTGAACAAAAGTTGTGTGTTGAACATTCACCGTTGCGTCAATTTCGAGCTGGGATTTTACTCATCAATGTTGAACATATGCGTCCCATCTTAGGCTGGCCGATGCTGAAGAACATACTGTGCGCAGCGGCGTTATTACAGCCACGGCCGCTACATAAAAAGAAATGTTACTGTGAAGGCCATCCACAAAAAAAAAAAATTTGCGTGCCCGCTGAAGCAAACGCTGCTGATGTCTGCTCACGAACGCTGCTAAAGAAAAGATGCGCGGGCATGCTTGCCCGGCCGCACTCGACTAGTAGCGCTTCTTTTTCTTTTTTGGCGCTTGCGGCTTTGCGCTGCAAGGCGCCGCCAATTGAAGTGCCTCCGTCGGCGCATGTTATTTTTGTATTTTTCGTGACGTTATCTGGACGCCCGCCTGCGCCCGTTCTAACGGGAGTTTCGCCTCCTAAATATTTCTTCCTCCGTGGTACTGGCTTAGCTTATCAAATTGTATATTCACAAGTACAGGAAAAATGAGTTTATCAGTAGTACATCATTCTTACATCAGGGCAAGGCATGTGCCCTTCGACATGTCCATGCATCTCAGAGCTTCATATCATTAGCCAATAGAGCTAACCAACATATTTCGGCCTATCTACTGGGGGCTACTGAGGGCTGTTGCTGGACCTTGCTGATCGTCCAGTCGCCCTGTAGTGGCTTCAGCCTGGCTTTGAGTCCCAACTTGCATTGTGTGTTGACTGCGTTCACTGTGCATCTTCTATTTTGTGCAGGGATGTTCCCCTGAAGATTCTGGCCCACAACAATCTGATTGGGCGCATTATCGGCAAGAGCGGCAACACCATCAAACGCATCATGGAGCAGACGGACACAAAGATCACAGTGTCCAGGTGGGTGTGTGGGGGGGAACCGTGAAAGCATTTTGCATGTTTGCACCCTGCTGGCACTTAGGTTGCTGGCCCAAAGAGCAAGCCGCCTTTGCTTCCTGTGATGAGCAAGGACTGATGGTTAGGGGTGTGCGAATATTCGAAATTTCGAATATTTTTCGAATAGTGTTTGCTATTCGATTCGATTCGCACTGAAATTTTACTATTCGAACTATTCGAACTTCCCAAAGACAAATGCAGTCAACGTCCGATTGAAAGTGACCCCTTCAGATTTTCAATATGCTTCACCTCATTACACTCTCGTATTGCGGCAAAGCTGCCTTTCAAGCTCCGTTGCGGTCGAACTTAGCCAAGAGACAAAGTCCGGTTGGAAATGGTCCCTAGATTTTCAATATGCTTCACCTCATCACACCCCCGTATTGCGGTAAAGCTGCCTTTCAAGCTCCGTTACGGTCGAACTTAGGCAAGAGACAGTCAACGTCTGATTGGAAGTGGTTTCTAGATTTTCAATATACTTCACCTCCTCATACACCCGTATTGCGGCAAAGCTGCCTTTCAAGGTCCGTTACGGTCGAACTTAGCCAAGAGACAGTCAACGTCCGTTTGGAAGTGGTCCCTAGATTTTCAATATGCTTCACCTCATCACACCCCCGTATTGCGGCAAAGCTGCCTTTCAAGCTCCGCTACGGTCGCAAATGTATTAACTCGATAAAACGCTGGTTCCAACATGGAGATGTAAGATGTGGCAGAGTTGGGGACTCAATTAATGCTGTTTTGGACCTGAAATTTGGGCAGGAAGTCTGAAAAATCGGACGCCGAAGCTTTTTAGCATCCAAAATTTCAGATGTTCTTATATATCGACATCTACTTGGCAGATTTGGAACTCCAAACTTGAAGGGAGCACACCCTTGTCCGCCACGTCAGTTGGCCTTCCACAGCAGTTGAAAGAGGAGGAGAGGCTGAGGAAATGGCATCTCTGCCTATCACGTGTAAAGTGTTGTCGGCAACACTTTGGTTGCACCAAATCATGTACATAAATACAATTCGGCCTCTACATTGCCTCACTCTTGATAAGAAAGACAACTATGAAATATGACCCCACTAGCGCTTCATCAACCTAGCGAAAAGAAACACTTTCATGTTGCGATCTCACAAGAACATACTTAGGGATTCTCTGCAACTTTTTCTGTAAGTTCACTTCGAATTATTCGAAAAATGTTTGAGAAATATTCGAAAATTATTCGAAATTATTCGATTCGATTCGCACTCAATCTTTATTATTCGAATTCGCTTCGCACCCAAAATTTTGCTATTCGCACAGCTCTACTGATGGTTATTATAAGCATATCGCAAAGATCACCTCAGCCTATATACTCTGTATACTTAGAGCACGCTGGACCGAACAGGCCATCAGCAGGTTGTGTATCGCTCCTACTACAGTGGAACCTCGTTAATGCATACCTGCCGGGAACGCCGCATAACTACGCACTAAACGGTAGTACGCATTAACCACAAAGTAAAAATTTGCATCTCCTCACGTACGCCATCGCCGTCAGCAAAGAAATAAATACATTGCCACAGCAAATATTGCCTGAAGTACCCATTGCAAAGCCTTTTCTTTTTGCCAAAGTGGAGAAAAGATTCTGGTACTCTCGCACGGCCGTCCGATAGTGCCGATAACGCGCGGTGGCGATGCCAAGGAGCATTTCGGAACTATTACAGGGTCCGGTATACGCACGGAAGTGAGCGCATGGAAGAAAACTATGGTTGTGCACCCGTCCGGGAAACAAAACGAGTAGGGGTGTGCGAATATTCGAAATTTCGAATATTTTTCGAATAGTATTTGCTATTCGATTCGATTCGCACTGAAATTTTACTATTCGAACTATTCGAACTTCCCAAAGACAAATGCAGTCAACGTCCGATTGAAAGTGACCCCTTCAGATTTTTTAATATGCTTCACCTCATTACAATCTCGTATTGCGGCAAAGCTGCCTTTCAAACTCCGTTACGGTCGAACTTAGCCAAGAGACAAAGTCCGGTTGGAAATGGTCCCTAGATTTTCAATATGCTTCACCTCATCACACCCCCGTATTGCGGCAAAGCTGCCTTTCAAACTCAGTTACGGTCGAACTTAGGCAAGAGACAGTCAACGTCCGATTGGAAGTGGTCTCTAGATTTTCAATATGCTTCACCTCCTCACACCCCCGTATTGCGGCAAAGCTGACTTTCAAGGTCCGTTACGGTCGAACTTAGCCAAGAGACAGTCAACGTCCGTTTGGAAGTGGTCCCTAGATTTTCAATATGCTTCACCTCATCACACCCCCGCATTGCGGCAAAGCTGCCTTTCAAGCTCCGCTACGGTCGCAAATGTATTAACTCAAGAAAACGCTGGTTCCAATATGGAGATGAAAGATGTGGTAGAGTTGGGGGCTCAATTAATGCTGTTTTGGACCTGAAATTTGGGCAGGAAGTCCGAAAAATCGGACGCCGAAGCTTTTTAGCATCCAAAATTTCAGATGTTCTTATATATCGACACCTACGAGGCAGATTTGGAACTCCGGACTTGAAGGGAGCACACCCTTCTCTGCCACATCAATCTGGCTTCCACAGAAGTTGAAAGAGGAGGAGAGGCTGAGGAAATGGCATCTTTGCCTATCACGTGTAAAGTGTTGTCGGCAACACTTTGGTTGCACCAAATCATGTACATAAATGCAATTCGGCCTCTACATTGCCTCACTCTTGATAAGAAAGACAACTATGAAATATGACCCCCCCAGCGTTTCATCAACCTAGCGGAAAGAAACACTTTCATGTTGCGATCTCACAAGAACATACTTAGGGATTCTCTGTAACTTTTTCTGTAATTTCACTTCGAATTATTCGAAAAATGTTTAAGAAATATTCGAAAATTATTCGAAATTATTCGATTCGATTCGCACTCAATCTTTATTATTCGAATTCGCTTCGCACCCAAAATTTTGCTATTCGCACAGCTCTAAAAACGAGTGAAAAAACTACAGTAATCCTTCGTCTTATCGCCAACAAGATGTAGTTAGTTTTTCCGAGACCCCACATGCCGTACATGTACGGCGAAAACCCTCAAGGGGTTAAAGTAGTGCTGCGCCGCACACATGCCCGAGCAGATATCTGAAGATACTTATTGTGATAAAGGTTGTTGGCGATAAGTCATGCTGGCGCATTCGTCGGTGGCCGTCGCCTCACCGATGCTTACCCGGAAAGGCGTCATCGCAACCGCGTGGAAGTCGGAATCGTTGACCGACCAATCTCCACACTTCTCGAAAAGACGGTAAACCTTTGGCGGCACGTTGTGGCGTCGAGAAGTTCAGCGGCGCAGTAAAATTTTATGGCACAAAAAGTTATCGCGGTACGCAGGGTGTACACTAACCGGTCGACATAGGATGAAGCACTACGGCTTAAGCGGTCAGCGAATGCATTAGGCTCTATGAGACTCGGTTGGTTGGGGATTCGTCGCAACTACCATGCTCACTACCACTTTGGCAGCAGAGACTCTGACGTTGAAGGGTTGTGGATAGGAGGCCCCATGGCTGTAGTGGGTTCTCTCCACGTGTGAGCCATGAGGAAGTGCCGATAGTTAGCACGTTCGTTTCACCTGCGACAGATTCGAAGGCATATCATGTAACACCAAATCATAATGTAGTCTACCATCAAACCTCATTAATACATACCCGTTTTAAGTGTATAAGCGGTTAAAACGTTGCGTCGAATCCCCAAATGGAGTCTCGTAGAGATCAATGTTCGCTGACCCCTCAAGCAGTAGTGGTTCGTACTATGCCTACTGGTTAGTGTGTACCACAATAACTTTGTGTCATAAATGTTTGCAGCGCCGTTGAACTTGCAGACGCCAAAATGTGCCGCAAAAGGTCTTCCATCTTTTCTAGAATCGTAGAGATCGGTCGACCAATGATCCCGACTTCTGTGCAATTGTGGTGACGCCTTTGTGGATAAGCAAAGCGTGATGGTGGCCGTCGACGAACGCGGCAGTATGACTTATCGCGGGCACACATGTGGCACAGCGCTGCTTTAAGCCTACTGCACACTTTTGATAGGCGACAACCTGAGCGCGCTGGGCCGCTGATCACTGTAGCCTCGTTGTGCGGGATGACGTTCAAGTGCGCGCCGCTTTGTAGAAACAAAAGCAGCTTACTGTTGCTGAGTTGAGCATCGCGGGCACCAAGAAATCTCACTGCATTGACCATGTAACGCCAAGTGCGCGGGTACGGTACAGCAAGCGTAGCGCTGTGGTAACTATACTGCACGCTTTTTATTAGGCAGGCATCGCAGAGATGCGGAGTGCACATTGCTTGCAGAAAGCTCGTCGTTGCTGCGTTGACCCAACTAGCAAAATTGCTGCATCTGTGCACGGTCTGGAGCGGAGTGGGTGTGAGCAACACTCACATGGCAAACGCGCTTACCTTACAGCAAACGGCCTCGCAGTGATGGTGTAAGCCGAGTAGGCGATGTGCTGCACGTAACTAGCCCGGGACGGTCGGCTCCACGCGGCTGTACCATATTTCAGTGAAACTGTCAGTTTTCGCTTAGTGGCAGATTGCGATGCAGACCACCTGCACATGTATTATGGAAAGGCGATACTGTCCACTTTGTGACTGTGTAGGCTGCTGCGTATCGTGGACCCTGCAATAGTTTCGATATGCTCCTTCGCGTCTCCACCACTACGCGCTATCAGACGGTCGTGTGAGAGAGCCAGAATCTTTTCTGCACTTTGGCAAAAAGAAAGAAAATGCGTTGTGGTGGGCACTTGAGGCAATACCTGCTGTGGCGCTGTATTTATTTCTTTGTTGGCAGCAATAGTGCACGTCAGGAGATGCAAATTTGTACTTGCTGGTTAATGCGTACCACAGTTTAGTACGTAGTTATGCCGTGTTCCTGTCGGGTACGTATTAACGAGGTTTCACTGTACAGTCAAATCCCGCTACAATGAAATTGACGGGACGCGCGAAAAAGTTCGTTGTCGCGGAAATTCGTTGCAGCAAAATTTCATCTATAGACGACAAAAGTTAGGAAGATCTGATGATCATGACTCATCCTTTGGTCCCGGCAAGCGTATGCCTTGTCTTTTGCATTTAACTCTCGCGTATAACACGCACAAAATATACAGAAAATTTAGCGCTAAACTTGGGGTGCGGGTTATATGCGAATTTCGGTGCGCAAGTTGGCTTCACGGTAATGCAAGGAAGGCGGCTTTGCGTCGGTATGAGAGTTATACACGTGAGTTATACACGAACAAATACTATATGCAGGCTACCCTGGAAGCGTGCCGAGCGCGTAGCGCCGTGAAGGAGCGTGCCAAAGTTCGCTAGAGGCTAACTGAAAACGAAGTGCCGAAGCTCCGCACTAGAGCACTGCACGGGCCCGGGCCCGGCCGGGTAAGGGGTTGTTGGATCGGGCCCGTGATCTTCGGGCTCGGGTCGGGCTCGGGCCTGAGCCAGGCCCGTATTAGGCCCGGGTCTCATACGTATATGTATAATTGCGTGTGTACGTTGTGTGGCTTTGTTTTTGTTGTTTTGTGGGGTTTAACTTCCCGAAGCGACCCAGGCTATACGAGACGCCGTCGTTAAGGGCTCTGGGTAATTTAACCACCTGGAGTGCATTGGCGTGCACAGAAATTGCATAGTACAAGACGTCTACAATTTTGCTCCAACGGTATGCTACACGGGATTTCAAGACACGCCTAATATAAGTTTCCGCCATTATAGTGAGCGAAAGACTTTCTTGGGTACCGTGTAAGGAAAGCAACGGTAAACTGCCTAGATTAGTGTATATAAGATGTGCGCGTTTGTATCTAGGGGAATATTTCGAGTATGCAGCGCACGCTCACATGCCCGTAGACTGGCCAACGCGACTTGTGAGTCATTAATGTCTCAGGAGCTGTTTTTTGTGCATTTTAAGTGCAAGATGCAGAGCGACTCTTATCACAGGGCGAACGCCGTTGTTGATTTTCTCATTACTAGTGGTGAGGCGCCAGACCATAGAGACACTCGTTTCCTCGAGTGTGGCTCACAACTGGAGTGATGAGGCTAGAGAAGCGATCCGGGATTCTGGAAATACCCAACACACAGACTGGTTAGTTTTATTTAAACCACGCTTTATTCAACACACCGTTACTGTACACACGTCTGACACGAGGACGGTGGCTCGCTCGTTAACGGGTGTGCCTCGCTTTGACAGATCTATGGCACTGCGGTGGCGGTGACTCGGGGAAGAAGGATGGGACAAAGAACTTTGTTGTTTTGAACACGAAAACGTAGTGTAGGTTGGGTGCAGTTGCCTGTCGAGGAGTCAACACGACAGCTTTAATTTATGTAACGCTGCCCAGCCTGGTATATTCCTCCCAGAAGCAGCTAGAGCACGTTTTTTTTCCCATTACATTGTGCAATAGATGAAGTTTGCAGGATACTTGCTACTTTTACTCAACAGCCCTAGCTCGTATGCAGTTGATGTTGACTCAACCTAAAAATGTATGTCATGCTTTTTTTTCTCCACTTTATGCAGGTATTATATTTTGTAGTTGTTCTTTTAAATGCAAAAATGAGATTGCGTGGTTAGCACGGCGTGCGTACATGAAAGAGCCAGCTATGACTCCAATCATTTCCCCTAGCCCTGCAATCATTTCGCAAGAGTGTTACGCACGTAATTCACCGAAAGTATACACAGTACCAGTGAAAGTCGTGACACTGAAAGAAGTTCCTAAAACAATCTCCAGAAAATATCTTGTGTGCGGCAGGTATCTTCACAATAACCGAAGGTTGGACAGTGCCTCCTTTATGCTCAAGGCATAACTAGCCGAAACGGACCGGGCCGGGCGGGCCGTGCCCAAACCTTTCGGGCCCGGGCCGGGTACGTTAAGAACAACGGGCCGGGCTCGGGCGGGCCGGAGCATGGTGTTTTCGGGCCGGGCCGGGGCCGGGCCGGAAAAATCTGCCCGTGCAGTGCTCTACTCCGCACTACCACAGTCATAAGCGAGAGAAAGGAAAGTCGAAACGCTTCGTGCCGTTTTACGACTTTACTGCCTTTAATCTTCCGGTGTTTTAGCTGCTTACTTCAGCATATTCGCTATCGATGATCGTGACGATAGCAACTGCGGTTTTCTGCGCAGCGCTTGCGGCAAACGGTAGTTCCGTTTTCAATCTGTGCATGCTGGCCGTGCGCGTGCCTTCAGAACTGCGTTGTTGCTATCTGTGATCGCGTCTACTGCGGTTTTGACCGCAGCATTGCTTTGAGTCGGTGCGCGTACATTGAATGTGCGCGTACTTTTGTGGTCGCCCATGATCGCGTCGGCACTACCGCATTTGTGTTCGCAGCGGTTGCGGCAGAATGTAGTTACGCTTGGACTAGGTGCGCGCGCGGGCCGCGCGTGTGCCTTCAAAACGCCGTGGATGTCATTCACAATCGCAGGGCTTGTGACGATGAGCAGTAGTTTTGTTTTGAGTGCTACATCAAAACAATGGCGGGAGTTCTTGAACGATTCTTCCGTGACCCGCACGCGCATCAAACCCGCCGGCAGCATCATGGCGGATGGACGATCTGTCGCCTAGCATCTCAATGGCGAATAATTTACCGGGATGTGCGGGGGGTGGCAGAAAGCACGTCTCTGATGAAGACACGGGTCTTGCGATGCGGCCGCACGGCTCTGGCAACGAGAAATGGTCGAGTTCCTAGCATAATTTTGTGGCAAGCCTAGGCAAGCTCCTTTTCCTTATGTGGTGGCACTCGCGAGAACTTCGTTCAAGCAGAAATACCCAGAAAAAGTATTCGTTGTGATAAGACATTTCTTGCATTGTTTTCTATGGACGCTGACAGGGAATCGAAAATTATTCGTTGTGGTGGCAATTTGGTTGTAGCGGTATTCGTTATAATGGGATTTGACTGTATATGTATGTCGTAGACCTTGCAGAATGTTTTTAAATTTTGTCGCCAAAGTCACCTGTGATTGTACCCTTGAGATTCTACTTGGTAAAATTACCTTTCTTAATGGCTGTTGCACTTTGTGTCTGTGATGCCATTGGTTTCGAACTGTGCCCCCCCCCCTCTTGTGCCTCAACAGCCTGCACGATGGCAGCGCCCTTCATTTGGAGCGTGTGATCACCATCAAGGGCAAGCCCGAAGGCGTGTGCCGTGCGGAGCAGTTGGTGAGCGCCAAGCTGCGCCAGTCGTACGAGAGTGACTTGGCGGCGTTGGCGCCACAGAGCCTCATGTTCCCTGGGCTGCACCCGATGGCCATGATGTCGGCCTACCCACCACCCCCGCCCCCGCATGGACCCCCCGCGCGGCCGCCCCACTACCGGGGTGGAGGCGGAGGTGGCCCCTACCCGCACCCGCCCGCCGTTGGAGGGGGCTATATGGGAGGAGCCGTACACGGTCCCATGGGGGGTTACATGTCGCCCAGCCACGGTGGGGTGGAGAGGGAGCTGGTCTGCCTGTACATCCCAAACACTGCCGTGGGCGCCATCATCGGCACGGGTGGAAGCAGCATCAGAGACATGATCATGCTCTCGGGGGCCTCCATCAAGGTGGGTTGAACTCTATCATAGATCGCCAATGTGTGATGGTGATCTAGTCTCCCTTTAATATTGTCCTGTCTCTGTTACATTCAGGTTGCTCAACCGAACAAGGACGACCCTGCTGATGCTCACGAGAGAAAGGTCACGATTGTTGGAACTCCTGAGTGCCAGTGGAGGGTAAGAGACATCCAGCATGCATTGCTATACACAGTATCATGCATGTGCCTGGCTACAGTATATTAGACGCTATTCTAGACAGTATGCTGAGCTGATGTTAGGCGGTACGCAATAGTATGCGACAGTAACTTTGACAGTATGGTAGAAGGCAGTCATGCGAGTAAATAGTGTGTGCTGCTGCTTGTACAGTTGAGCCCGACTATATCGAACCCGTTTATATCAAATTATCCCGTATATCGAACAATTTCTAAGCACAGTAAATTTACATTGAGAATATATAGCAAAAGTTACTGTTAGCAACGACAACCGATATATCAAACTCCATGTGCCTCAAAAGTGCCCCAGCAAGTTGGCTTTCCCTCGCGGTGGCAGGGAAAACTGCCGGCGCCACCCTAGAAAAAGTGGTTTAGACCCGGCTGTGCACGGGCGAACACCCCTCTGCACAAAATGATCCTGGCCTGCTCGCAGCGCTTACAGCCAATCAGAGGCTGTCGTGCTTTTTCCGAGGCGCGGAGGCGGTACAAGTGGGTGCCATTTTTTCTTTCTTTATGCTTGTGTGCCTGCTGCTGCCCCTTTTCCTAGAGTCCTCATTCAGCGTGGTCAGTGCTGGTGGCGTTGGCTGTTGGTGCTCTGTGAACTTTCTGGGCGCTCTGTCGTCATGGCTTGTGCAAAGAGGCAGAATTTGCTGTTCGCCGCGAAACTCGAAATCGATTTCGAGTCGAGCACGGTGAGAAGTCCGACGTCACCACCGCGTACAACATTCCAAGGAGTACCTTGAGTACTATCCTGAAGAACAAGGCAGACATCAGGGCCAAGTCGGACAAAAGGCCAGGTGCCCGTGGCGCCCGACGTGTGCGCACTGTTGTTTACGAAGACGTGTACGACGTGTGTGCACTGCTGTGTACGAGACACCGCAGGTGTTTCCGCCGAAGTTTGGAGCGAGCTGGCAGAGTTCCCGGGTGCTATCGACGGATCGACAATCGACGAGTTCGTCAGTGCGGACGATGGTGTCGCCATCATGGGCCGGCTACAAGATGAGGACTACGTTGCAGACGTCGTGCCGACCACGAGCCAAAGCGACAGCAATAAGGAAATTGACGATGGCCCGTTGCCGACATCCTCCGAAGTGATTAGTGCACTTGCGTTGGTCCGGCGCTATTGCGTGAATATGGAAGGTTGCGGCCTCAGCTGCTCCGACTTGTTGGACAACGTGGAAACGTGCGTGCTGTCGCACGCAGCCATGTCGTTGAAACAGAAGAAAAACCAGGACTATTTTGTTCCAAAGTAGGGCACGCAAGTAAGCCACCATATTAATAAAGTACTTTTCTTATTGGTATGTGCCTTTGTGTCATCAAATCCTATAGCAGGCCTATATCGAACTAATAAACGTTTTTTGGCGAGTTCGATATACCCGGGTTCGACTGTACGTGGCTGCATGCAAGAGACATGCGGCAACGTCAGGATTCTGGAGTTTTGAACCACAATGCAAAGAAAATAGTTTGTGTGAGTGTGCGGGTTTTTTTTATTTTGGGGATGACATTATTTTGTTATATTGTCATGTGGTCATGACAGTGAAGAAGGCGGCAGTGGGGCTGTTAAAGACTAAAATCTTTATTCAGCGAACTCGTGCCCAAGGAATAGTCAAAGTAGAAGCAGTACACGCTTTACACTGATAGCGGCGATCACAGTGGTCGGTGGTCGGTAGCCTGCTCATCTGTGAATGCGTTGGGTTTTATACATCCCTTATTGAACCTTCCAGCATTTCGCCTTAATTATTCAGGTGTCTGAATGCAAGTGCAACTTGCTTCTCCAATGTACTCCAGAATATGAAATCAGCTGCTCCAGACTGTTCCCAGACGCAAAATTACCTGCTCCAAAGTGCTCCAATATGAAGACTTTTACTGCTCCAAAGTGCTCCAATATGAAAATTTTGCTGCTTCGGAAACTGCTCCAAATCAGAAGTGCTTGGTAGCATCACTGCAGATCGCATCAAAAAGGAATAAGCACGTGTGGCAATATTCATTGGCGGGTCAATTTTGCTTTGTTAAACTGCGGTTTCAAATGCATGCACCTCTATGGGGTTTTCGAGATAAATTTTATTTACTTTGTTATATCCCGTCTTAGCCTAATGAGGTACAAGTCTAATTGAAACTTTCTCATTATCGCGCTGTTACGCATTTGTTTTGTACTTTGCAGACATAGTGGCCACTAAGCAATCTAAGCGCCATGTATTCTAGAACTTCCTGTTGGTCAAGTTGCTGCATAGTCAAACACGGATATATCGAACTCTAAAAAAAACGCCTGTCAGTTCGATATAGGGCATAATTCGATGTAAGCCTGCTAAAGAATTGGATGTCATAAATTCACATACTACAGTAAAACCTCAGTAATTCGAACTCTGTTATTTCGGAATCCCGCATAATTCAAAGGATTTCTGCGGCCCCGTATTTTGCAATGTAATTTGAGTGGATAATTTGAAGCGGCGGTCGTACCAGCCCGGTTAATTCGAAAACTTTGGGTGCCATGTGCAAATTTCCAATCCCCGAATTAGCCGAAAATCCGCAGAAACGATGGCCTTTAAGAGCCACAAGGCAGTACAGTGTAGCGATACTAATGAGTGACAAGTGAAGTATCCCAGCCTCGCTGCTGCCAGCGCAAAAAAAAAAAAAAAAAAAAAGCGGCCTTGTGGTCAGCTGAAATGTGCGCCTGCGGAAAATAAGGCGTGCTTCACTGCAACACAGCGGTGACACGCGGGCAGCATGACGCATGCTTGTCGCTATGTCAGCGCGTCATGATTTAGCCATTCTTTCCGGAAAAATAGAGAAAGTAATAAAGAACGGTTTGACGGAATTCGCAATGTATGCGAACCTCCGTTTGGCAGTTGCTCCGGCAATTTGTGCACTTGCACTGCTGGCGGAGTACTTGCCTGCAACGCCTACTTCGAAAACTCAGTTCGAAAACTTCAATGATAACCTTTTCCACCCAGAACGCATCGCGAATTCCGTCACACTGGCCATTATTAAATTGTTTATTTTACCAGAAAGAATGGGCAAATGGTCACATCATGATGCGCTGACACTGCGAGGAGCAGGTGACATGCTGCCCGCGTGTCACCACTGTGCTGCAGTGACGCACGTCTTCTTTTCCGCAGGCGCACATTTCAGTTGACCACGAGACCATTTACCCCCTCCACCCCCCTTCTTTTGGGGACAAAGCTCCTTAGTGTGTAGGTCGTTCCCTCCTCTGTAGTGGTATGTAGCCAGCTCTAGTTTAATGAATTGCTCACTAGATGAGCAATTCACTAGATATCATAATTTACAAGACATCATTGTGTTCCTTGATTTAATCACACTAAAAGACATACTTTGCGGGCGGTATACCCTAGTGAGCTTTCAACTTTTCGTCTTAATGTACATGATAAAGAAAATATTTCTACGAAAAACGCAAAGCACACCTTGAGCAAGATGTTTGGTTTTGGGACGCTTTATGTGCAGTAAACGCCGTGCATTGTTCGCGAAGCCGGAGCACTTGCACGATCGTGTTCTGTTGGCTTTCGTTGGGCATGCTACCGACCTCGCGTCGTGGAACGCGAAGAGGAATGCTACGCGCGGTGTGTCTTCTCTTTAGCCTTTCCGTTAATTCTCACAGGGCGAGCGGGGAACGCGGTCGCTCTTGGCGTGCTTTCTCTTTCGCTCGGGAACGGACACTTTCCCTGCATTTCACCGATCACAAAGCGGTGATAATGAAGGGACCACGTAAACCAACAGTACAATAAGAGTTTGATGTTGTGGGAATTCAGGCGTCCGCGCCAGTGGCTCGACGCCATCTTCCCTTGGAGAATTCTCGTGTCCCTCTCCCCTAGACCGGACGGGTGGCAGCTAGTCATAAATCGCCGTCACTTTGCTGCCACCCCGCCCTCGAAGGTTCCCATTGGCCCAGTTTTGGCGGGATTTGGACCTGGCTCGCGCTCTCCTAGAAGCGGTGGGCACGCGACCAGGTTCGGGGGAGACCACTTGGGGACCTCGAAGGGTGCGTATGCGTTTTGGCCGCTCCGGCCGGCGGCAATCCTTTGTTCTTCGCCGCCGGCCGGGGGTTACGTCGTTTTGTCGGGGCCCTGGCCTCGGCGGGCGCGCGCTACCCTCCGCGGTCTCGAAGTCCCGAGGCAGCGCCTCGCGATCGTGCACTGTATACGTTTCTTTCAAGTGTGGCTTTGTCTGTTCTCTTTCTTCTGCTCTGGGGTGCGAGATCGCGGGAGCGCTGGCCGAAGGGTAGGTCGGCTCTCCAAACCTGGTTCTTTCTTTGTTTGTTTTATAGGTGTGCCATTCGCGGCCACATTTGGTAACTTGTATTAGCTAATTGGTGTCATGTGTATTTATGTTGCTTACGATTGGCTGCAGTGAATTATTGATCTCTTGTACTAAAGTCCCGGCAATAAACCACTAATTTGGAGAGTGTCGCCTAGGGTCTCTCTCGCTGCGTGCGACGGCTCGCCGTCCCTTCGCGGTGACGAGCCGAGTTCTCGCGCGCAGCAGTACGGACGGTACACGGGCGCGGGACGAACGAGGACGCGGCAGCCTGCATGAAGCTCCCAGTGCTCGAACCCGCGGTGGTGCTTGGCACGACACCACAATGTTTAATATGTACGCAGTGTTTCACTCTCTTTATATGATGTACTGGGCGAATTTCACGGAAGACTTTCACAATCTACCGATGATTTCCTCCGGAGCTTCGCCCCACTCATCATCATTCACCCCGTGGATATGCTGTGATTTATTTTTTTCTTGCGCTGGCAGCAGCGAGGCCTGCCGTTTCCCCGGTTTAGCAGCAAAATTGGGACTGGGTATTGCTGGAAAATATAACCCTTGGAGCAGTGGCGTAGGCAGAAATTTTTTTGTTTGGGGGGGGGGGGGGGGGGGGGGGTCGGGGCGGTGTTGCCACCCCCTAGCTACGCCACTGCCTTGTAGCCGCAAACTAGCAGGCACAACAAACGACCACCTCTGATTACTACCAGTGCATACTTCGAAGTCCCTTGCATCCCACTTTTTTTTGTATGTTTGGTTAATTCGAAAACCCGCTTAATTAGATTTTTCACAGTCCCAGTGACTTTGAATTAACGAGGTTTTACTGTATTCATAAAAGCACTTTATTGACGAAGCTAGCTTAGTTGCACTTGAAATAGTTTTCCATTTTTTTTTTCTGTTTGAGCAACTTCGCTGCCTGCGACAGCACGCATTTCTCAACGTGGTCTAAAGTGTCGGAGCAGGCGAGGCCGCAGCTTTCCACATTCGTGCAGAAGCGCCGGACTAGTGCGAGAGCACCAATCACCTGTGAGGATGTGGGCAAAGGATCGTCGTTGTCTTGGTCATTTTGCCCGCTTTCACT